>NW_027016550.1:568312-598312 GCF_036934945.1 Oncorhynchus masou masou | reverse complement strand
TAATGCACTAGAGCCTCTACCCTGGTTCTAATTCACTAGTGCCTCTACCCTGGTTCTAATTCACTAGAGCCTCTACCCTGGTTCTAATTCACTAGTGCCTCTACTCTGGTTCTAATTCACTAGAGTCTCTACCCTGGTTCTAATTCACTAGAGACTCTACCCTGGTTATAATGCTGTAGTGCCTCTACCCTGGTTCTAATTCACTAGTGCCTCTACCCTGGTTCTCATTCACTAGTGCCAATACCCTGGTTCTAATTCACTAGAGCCTCTACCCTGGTTCTAATTCACTAGTGCCTCTACCCTGGTTCTAATGCACTAGAGCCTCTACCCTGGTTCTAATTCACTAGTGCCTCTACCCTGGTTCTAATTCACTAGAGCCTCTACCCTGGTTCTAATGCACTAGAGCCTCTACCCTGGTTCTAATTCACTAGTGCCTCTACCCTGGATCTAATTCACTAGAGCCTCTATCCTGGTTCTAATTCACTAGAGCCTCTACCCTGGTTCTAATTCACTAGTGCCTCTACCCTGGTTCTAATTCACTAGTGCCTCTACCCTGGTTCTCATTCACTAGTGTCTCTACCCTGGTTCTAATTCACTAGAGCCTCTACCCTGGTTCTCATTCACTAGTGCCTCTACCCTGGTTCTAATTCACTAGTGCCAATACCCTGGTTCTAATTCACTAGAGCCTCTACCCTGGTTCTCATTCACTAGTGCCAATACCCTGGTTTTAATTCACTAGAGCCTCTACCCTGGTTCTCATTCACTTGTGCCAATACCCTGGTTCTAATGCACTAGAGCCTCTACCCTGGTTCTAATTCACTAGTGCCTCTACCCTGGTTCTAATGCACTAGAGCCTCTACCCTGGTTCTAATTCACTAGTGCCTCTACCCTGCTTCTAATTCACTAGAGCGTCTACCCTGGTTCTAATTCACTAGTGCCTCTACTCTGGTTCTAATTCACTAGAGTCTCTACCCTGGTTCTAATTCACTAGAGACTCTACCCTGGTTATAATGCTGTAGTGCCTCTACCCTGGTTCTAATTCACTAGTGCCTCTACCCTGGTTCTCATTCACTAGTGCCAATACCCTGGTTCTAATTCACTAGAGCCTCTACCCTGGTCCTAATTCACTAGTGCCTCTACCCTGGTTCTAATGCACTAGAGCCTCTACCCTGGTTCTAATTCACTAGTGCCTCTACCCTGGTTCTAATTCACTAGAGCCTCTACCCTGGTTCTAATGCACTAGAGCCTCTACCCTGGTTCTAATTCACTAGTGCCTCTACCCTGGATCTAATTCACTAGAGCCTCTACCCTGGTTCTAATTCACTAATGCCTCTACCCTGGTTCTAATTCACTAGTGCCTCTATCCTGGTTCTAATGCACTAGAGCCTCTACCCTGGTTCTCACCCTGCACTAGTGCCTCTACCCTGGTTCTAATGCACTAGAGCCTCTACCCTGGTTCTAATTCACTAGTGCCTCTACCCTGGTTCTAACCCTGCACTAGAGCCTCTACCCTGGTTCTAATGCACTAGTGCCTCTACCTTGGTTCTAATGCACTAGTGCCTCTACCCTGGTTCTAATTCACTCGTACATCTACCCTGGTTCTAATGCACTAGAGCCTCTACCCTGGTTCTCACCCTGCAATAGTGCCTCTACCCTGGTTCTAACCCTGCACTAGTGCCTCTACCCTGGTTCTAACCCTGCACTAGTGCCTCTACCCTGGATCTAACCCTGCACTAGTGCCTCTACCCTGGTTCTAACCCTGCACTAGTGCCTCTACCCTGGTTCTAACCCTGCACTAGTGCCTCTACCCTGGTTCTAACCCTGCACTAGTGCCTCTACCCTGGTTCTAACCCTGCACTAGTGCCTCTACCCTGGTTCTAACCCTGCACTAGTGCCTCTACCCTAGTTCTAACCCTGCACTAGTGCCTCTACCCTGGTTCTAACCCTGCACTAGCGCCTCTACCCTGGTTCTAGCCCTGCACTAGTGCCTCTACCCTGGTTCTAACCCTGCACTAGCGCCTCTACCCTGGTTCTAGCCCTGCACTATTGCCTCTACCCTGGTTCTAACCCTGCACTAGTGCCTCTACCCTGGTTCTAACCCTGCACTAGCGCCTCTACCCTGGTTCTAACCCTGCACTAGTGCCTCTACCCTGGTTCTAACCCTGCACTAGTGCCTCTACCCTGGTTCTAATTCACTAGTGCCTCTACCCTGGTTCTAGCCCTGCACTAGTGCCTCTACCCTGGTTCTAACCCTGCACTAGTGCCTCTACCCTGGTTCTAACCCTGCACTAGTGCCTCTACCCTGGTTCTAATTCACTAGTGCCTCTACCCTGGTTCTAGCCCTGCACTAGTGCCTCTACCCTGGATCTAACCCTGCACTAGTGCCACTACCCTTGAGAAAGGTTAGTTAGTGTTGGACGGATGCTAAGGGAACAATCAGTCTTCCCACAGAGCTCTGCCTCATGCAGAGGTCAGGGGTTAATGATTAAAGGTTAGTTGTAGTTCCTCTTACATCCAGCAGGAGACGACCCGCCTCAGTCTTCCCACAGAGAGCTGCCTTATGCAGGGGTCAGGGGTTAGGGGTCAGGGGTTAATGATTAAAGGTTAGTTGTAGTTCCTCTTACATCCAGCAGGAGGCGAACTGCCTCAGTCTTCCCACAGAGAGCTGCCTCATGCAGGGGTCAGGGGTTAGGGGTCAGGGGTTAATGATTAAAGGTTAGTTGTAGTTCCTCTTACATCCAGCAGGAGGCGAACTGCCTCAGTCTTCCCACAGAGAGCTGCCTCATGCAGGGGTCAGGGGTTAGGGGTCAGGGATCAGGGGTTAATGATTAAAGGTTAGTTGTAGTTCCTCTTACATCCAGCAGGAGGCAAACTGCCTCAGTCTTCCCACAGAGAGCTGCCTCATGCAGGGGTCAGGGGTTAGGGGTCAGGGGTTAGGGGTCAGGGGTTAATGATTAAAGGTTAGTTGTAGTTCCTCTTACATCCAGCAGGAGGCGAACTGCCTCAGTCTTCCCACAGAGAGCTGCCTCATGCAGAGCCGTGCCAGCCTTGGTCTGTCTGTTGATGTCTATTCCAGACTGGATCAACAGCCTGGGGACCACGCAATACACACACACACACACACACACACACACACACACACACACACACACACACACACACACACACACACACACACACACACACACACACACAACACCAACACCAACACCAACACCAACACCAACACCAACAACAACACAACACACACACAGATTTTTTTTAAATCATTGTTTTATAAATTTATTTGTCCCAAATATGTTCATCTGGACAGTTTTTGTTGATCGCTTGAGCACATTCGTCCCAATAAATACTAACTAGAACTATCAATATACCCTAACATGGTTAACCATCTGGCCCAATAAATACTAACTAGAACTATCAATATACCCTAACATGGTTCACCATCTGGCCCAATAAATACTAACTACAACTATCAATATAACCTAACATGGTCAACCATCTGGCCCAATAAATACTAACTAGAACTGTCAATATACCCTAACATGGTTCACCATCTGGCCCAATAAATACTAACTAGAACTACCAATATACCCTAATATGGTTAACCATCTGTCCCAATAAATACTAACTAGAACTATCAATATACCCTAACATGGTTAACCATCTGGCCCAATAAATACTAACTAGAACTATCAATATACCCTAACATGATTAACCATCTGGCCCAATAAATACTAACTAGAACTATCAATATACCCTAACATGATTAACTATCTGGCCCAATAAATACTAACTAGAACTATCAATATACCCTAACATGGTTAACCATCTGGCCCAATAAATACTATCAATATACCCTAACATGGTTCATTATCTGGCCCAATAAATACTAACTAGAACTATCAATATACCCTAACATGATTAACCATCTGGCCCAATAAATACTAACTAGAACTATCAATATACCCTAACATGGTTAACCATCTGGCCCAATAAATACTATCAATATACCCTAACATGGTTAACCATCTGGCCCAATAAATACTAACTACAACTATCAATATACCCTAACATGGTTCACCATCTGGCCCAATAAATACTAACTACAACTATCAATATACCCTAACATGGTTAACCATCTGGCCCAATAAATACTAACTAGAACTATCAATATACCCTAACATGGTTCATCATCTGGCCCAATAAATACTAACTAGAACAATCAATATACCCTAATATGGTTAACACTCTGGCCCAATAAATACTAACTAGAACTATCAATATACCCTAACATGGTTCACCATCTGGCCCAATAAATACCAACTACAACTATCAATATAACCTAACATGGTCAACCATCTGGCCCAATAAATACTAACTAGAACTGTCAATATACCCTAACATGGTTCACCATCTGGCCCAATAAATACTAACTAGAACTACCAATATACCCTAACATGGGTAACCATCTGTCCCAATAAATACTAACTAGAACTATCAATATACCCTAACATGGTTAACCATCTGGCCCAATAAATACTAACTAGAACTATCAATATACCCTAACATGATTAACCATCTGGCCCAATAAATACTAACTAGAACTATCAATATACCCTAACATGATTAACTATCTGGCCCAATAAATACTAACTAGAACTATCAATATACCCTAACATGGTTAACCATCTGGCCCAATAAATACTATCAATATACCATAACATGGTTCATTATCTGGCCCAATAAATACTAACTAGAACTATCAATATACCCTAACATGATTAACCATCTGGCCCAATAAATACTAACTAGAACTATCAATATACCCTAACATGGTTAACCATCTGGCCCAATAAATACTAACTAGAACTATCAATATACCCTAACATGGGTAACCATCTGGCCCAATAAATACTAACTAGAACTATCAATATACCCTAACATGGTTCACCATCTGGCCCAATAAATACTAACTACAACTATCAATATACCCTAACATGGTTAACCATCTGGCCCAATAAATACTAACTAGAACTATCAATATACCCTAACATGGTTCACCATCTGGCCCAATAAATACTAACTAGAACAATCAATATACCCTAATATGGTTCACCATCTGGCCCAATAAATACTAACTAGAACTATCAATATACCCTAACATGGTTCACCATCTGGCCCAATAAATACTAACTAGAACTATCAATATACCCTAACATGGTTCACCATCTGGCCCAATAAATACTAACTAGAACTATCAATATACCCTAACATGGTTAACCATCTGGCCCAATAAATACTAACTAGAACTATCAATATACCCTAACATGGTTAACCATCTGGCTCCATAAATACTAACTACAACTATCAATATACCCTAACATGGTCAACCATCTGGCCCAATAAATACTAACTAGAACTATCAATATACCCTAACATGGTTCACCATCTGGCCCAATAAATACTAACTAGAACTATCAATATACCCTAACATGGTTAACCATCTGGCCCAATAAATACTAACTAGAACTATCAATATACCCTAACATGGTTAGCCATCTGGCCCAATAAATACTAACTAGAACTATCAATATACCCTAACATGGTTAACCATCTGGCTTCATAAATACTAACTAGAACTATCAATATACCCTAACATGGTTCACCATCTGGCCCAATAAATACTAACTAGAACTATCAATATTCCCTAACATGGTTAATTATCTGGCCCAATAAATACTATCAATATACCCTAACATGGTTAACCATCTGGCCCAATAAATACTAACTACAACTATCAATATACCCTAACATGGTTCACCATCTGGCCCAATAAATACTAACTAGAACTATCAATATACCCTAACATGGGTAACCATCTGGCCCAATAAATACTAACTAGAACTATCAATATACCCTAACATGGTTCACCATCTGGCCCAATAAATACTAACTAGAACTATCAATATACCCTAACATGGGTAACCATCTGGCCCAATAAATACTAACTAGAACTATCAATATACCCTAACATGGTTCACCATCTGGCCCAATAAATACTAACTAGAACTATCAATATACCCTAACATGGTTAACCATCTGGCCCAATAAATACTAACTAGAACTATCAATATACCCTAACATGGTTAACCATCTGGCTCCATAAATACTAACTACAACTATCAATATACCCTAACATGGTCAACCATCTGGCCCAATAAATACTAACTAGAACTATCAATATACCCTAACATGGTTCACCATCTGGCCCAATAAATACTAACTAGAACTATCAATATACCCTAACATGGTTAACCATCTGGCCCAATAAATACTAACTAGAACTATCAATATACCCTAACATGGTTAGCCATCTGGCCCAATAAATACTAACTAGAACTATCAATATACCCTAACATGGTTAACCATCTGGCTTCATAAATACTAACTAGAACTATCAATATACCCTAACATGGTTCACCATCTGGCCCAATAAATACTAACTAGAACTATCAATATTCCCTAACATGGTTAATCATCTGTCCCAATAAATACTATCAATATACCCTAACATGGTTAACCATCTGGCCCAATAAATACTAACTACAACTATCAATATACCCTAACATGGTTCACCATCTGGCCCAATAAATACTAACTAGAACTATCAATATACCCTAACATGGGTAACCATCTGGCCCAATAAATACTAACTAGAACTATCAATATACCCTAACATGGTTCACCATCTGGCCCAATAAATACTAACTAGAACTATCAATATACCCTAACATGGGTAACCATCTGGCCCAATAAATACTAACTAGAACTATCAATATACCCTAACATGGTTCACCATCTGGCCCAATAAATACTAACTAGAACTATCAATATACCCTAACATGGTTAACCATCTGGCCCAATAAATACTAACTAGAACTATCAATATACCCTAACATGGTTAACCATCTGGCCCAATAAATACTAACTAGAACTATCAATATACCCTAACATGGTTAATCATCTGGCCCAATAAATACTATCAATATACCCTAACATGGTTAACCATCTTGCCCAATAAATACTATCAATATACCCTAACATGGTTCACCATCTGGCCCAATAAATACTAACTAGAACTATCAATATACCCTAACATGGTTCACCATCTGGCCCAATAAATACTAACTAGAACTATCAATATACCCTAAAATGATTAATCATCTGGCCCAATAAATACTAACTAGAACTATCAATATACCCTAACATGGTTAACAATCTGGCCCAATAAATACTAACTAGAACTATCAATATACACTAACATGGTTAACCATCTGGCCCAATAAATACTAACTAGAACTATCAATATACCTTAACATGGTTAACTGGGTCATTTGTTGAAATTAAAATTATAGTATGACCATATAAGGCTGGGTCATTTGTTTTATAGTATAATTATAGTATGACCATATAAGGCTGGGTCATTTGTTTTATAGTAAATTATAGTATGACCATATAAGGCTGGGTCATTAGTTTTATAGTATAATTATAGTATGACCATATAAGGCTGGGTCATTTGTTTTATAGTAAATTATAGTATGACCATATAAGGCTGGGTCATTTGTTTTATAGTATAATTATAGTATGACCATATAAGGCTGGGTCATTTGTTTTATAGTATAATTATAGTATGACCATATAAGGCTGGGTCATTAGTTTTATAGTATAATTATAGTATGACCATATAAGGCTGGGTCATTAGTTTTATAGTATAATTATAGTATGACCATATAAGGCTGGGTCATTAGTTTTATAGTATAATTATAGTATGACCATATAAGGCTGGGTCATTTGTTTTATAGTATAATTATAGTATGACCATATAAGGCTGGGTCATTTGTTGATAGTATGACCATATTAGGCTGGGTCATTAGTTTTATAGTATAATTATAGTATGACCATATAAGGCTGGGTCATTTGTCGAAGTGACCGATATAGAGAGAGAGGGGGAAGGAAGGAAGGAAGGAAGGAAGGAGAGAGAGAGAGAGAGAGTGTGTGTGTGTGTGTGTGTGTGTGTGTGTGTGTGTGTGTGTGTGTGTGTGTGTGTGTGTGTGTGTGTGTGTGTGTGTGTGTTACCTGATGATGTCTATGTGTCCGTTCTTGGCCGCCAGGTGTAGAGGAGAGGTCCCATTGGGGTCAGTAGAATCTCCTGGTTTCAGTTCCAGCAGGGCCACACACATGTTACTGTTGAGAAGGAGCTGAACCACCTACACACACACAGACACACACACACACACACACACACATGTTACTGTTGAGAAGGAGCTGAACCACCTACACACACACACACACACACACACACACACACACACACACACACACACACACACACACACACACACAGACACACACACATGTTACTGTTGAGAAGGAGCTGAACCACCTACACACACACACACACAAACACACACACACACAGACACACACAGACACACACATGTTACTGTTGAGAAGGAGCTGAACCACCTACACACACACACACACACACACACACACACACACATGTTACTGTTGAGAAGGAGCTGAACCACCTACACACACACACACACACACACACACACACACACACACACACACACACACACACACACAGACACACAGACACAGACACACACACACACACACACACACACACACACACACACACACACACACACACACACACACACACACACACACACACACACAGACACACACATGTTACTGTTGAGAAGGAGCTGAACCACCTACACACACACAGACACACACACAGACACACACATTTACTGCTGGAGCAAAATCCCACACCCACACTGGCCATCACAAGGTAACATTTCCTGGCAGTGTGCTAGTTGCATATTGATCATGGACAGGGATGGACATTAACCAAGCCCGTTAGCCCAAGGCTAGTAGTTTTAACCAAGCCCGTTAGCCCAAGGCTAGTAGTTTTAACCAAGCCTGTTAGCTCAAGGCTAGTAGTTTTAACCAAGCCTGTTAGCTCAAGGCTAGTAGTTTTAACCAAGCCTGTTAGCTCAAGGCTAGTAGTTTTAACCAAGCCTGTTAGCCCAAGGCTAGTAGTTTTAACCTAGCTCGTTAGGCAAAGGCTAATAGTTTTAACCAAGCCTGTTAGCTCAAGGCTAGTAGTTTTAACCAAGCCCGTTCGGTCAAGTCCAGTAGTTTTCAGTCTGGGCTAGTAAAACACCTGCCAAACAAGCCCTGAGTTTAGTTTGTCATAAAAAAAAACATAAAAACACCACCACAGCACCCTTGGTCAGAACAACGTCACCCGGGATAGTAAAATGGAGGCCTTCTAACCCGGTGTCCAAAGTCCATCCAACACCAACAAAACTGCAAAGTAAATAGGTAATGAAGTTAGTAGAGTTAGTTACTCACCCCGACCCTGCCGAACTCACAGGCCAGATCGAGTGGAGTCTTTCCTGCATTGTCCACTATACACGGATTAGACTGGTGCTGGAGCAACATCTCAGACTGGGGGAACAACAACAACAACAACAACAACACACGGATTAGACTGGTGCTGGAGCAACATCTCAGACTGGGGGAACAACAACAACAACACACGGATTAGACTGGTGCTGGAGCAACATCTCAGACTGGGGGAACAACAACAACAACACACGGATTAGACTGGTGCTGGAGCAACATCTCAGACTGGGGGAACAACAACAACAACAACAACAACAACACACGGATTAGACTGGTGCTGGAGCAACATCTCAGACTGGGGGAACAACAACAACAACACACGGATTAGACTGGTGCTGGAGCAACATCTCAGACTGGGGGAACAACAACAACAACACACGGATTAGACTGGTGCTGGAACAACATCTCAGACTGGGGGAACAACAACAACAACAACAACAACAACAACAACAACACGGATTAGACTGGTGCTGGAGCAACATCTCAGACTGGGGGAACAACAGCAGCACACAGATTAGACTGGTGCTGGAGCAACATCTCAGACTAGGGGAACAACAACAACAACAACAACAACAACAACAACAACAACACACGGATTAGACTGGTGCTGGAGCAACATCTCAGACTGGGGGAACAACAACAACAACACACGGATTAGACTGGTGCTGGAGCAACATCTCAGACTAGGGGAACAACAACAACAACACACGGATTAGACTGGTGCTGAAGCAACATCTCAGACTGGGGGAACAACAACAACAACAACACACGGATTAGACTGGTGCTGAGCAACATCTCAGACTGGGGGAACAACAACAACAACAACACACGGATTAGACTGGTGCTGGAGCAACATCTCAGACTGGGGAACAACAACAGCAACAACAACAACAGCACATGGATTGGACTGGTGCTGGAGCAACATCTCAGACTGGGGGAACAACAACAACAACACACGGATTAGACTGGTGCTGGAGCAACATCTCAGACTAGGGGAACAACAACAACAACACACGGATTAGACTGGTGCTGAAGCAACATCTCAGACTGGGGGAACAACAACAACAACAACACACGGATTAGACTGGTGCTGGAGCAACATCTCAGACTGGGGGAACAACAACAACAACAACAACAGCACATGGATTGGACTGGTGCTGGAGCAACATCTCAGACTGGGAGAACAACAACAACAACACACGGATTAGACTGGTGCTGGAGCAACATCTCAGACTGGGGGAACAACAACAACACATGGATTAGACTGGTGCTGAAGCAACATCCCAGACTGGGGGAACAACAACAACAACAACAACACACGGATTAGACTGGTGCTGGAGCAACATCTCAGACTGGGGGAACAACAACAACAACACACGGATTAGACTGGTGCTGGAGCAACATCTCAGACTGGGGGAACAACAACAACAACACACGGATTAGACTGGTGCTGGAGCAACATCTCAGACTGGGGGAACAACAACAACAACACACGGATTAGACTGGTGCTGGAGCAACATCTCAGCCTGGGGGAACAACAACAACAACACACGGATTAGACTGGTGCTGGAGCAACATCTCAGACTGGGGGAACAACAACAACAACACACGGATTAGACTGGTGCTGGAGCAACATCTCAGACTAGGGGAACAACAACAACAACACACGGATTAGACTGGTGCTGAAGCAACATCTCAGACTGGGGGAACAACAACAACAACAACACACGGATTAGACTGGTGCTGGAGCAACATCTCAGACTGGGGGAACAACAACAACAACAACACACGGATTAGACTGGTGCTGGAGCAACATCTCAGACTGGGGGAACAACAACAACAACAGCACATGGATTGGACTGGTGCTGGAGCAACATCTCAGACTGGGGGAACAACAACAACAACACACGGATTAGACTGGTGCTGGAGCAACATCTCAGACTGGGGGAACAACAACAACAACAACAACAGCACATGGATTGGACTGGTGCTGGAGCAACATCTCAGACTGGGAGAACAACAACAACAACACACGGATTAGACTGGTGCTGGAGCAACATCTCAGACTGGGGGAACAACAACAACACATGGATTAGACTGGTGCTGAAGCAACATCTCAGACTGGGGGAACAACAACAACAACAACAACACACGGATTAGACTGGTGCTGGAGCAACATCTCAGACTGGGGGAACAACAACAACAACACACGGATTAGACTGGTGCTGGAACAACATCTCAGACTGGGGGAACAACAACAACAACACACGGATTAGACTGGTGCTGGAGCAACATCTCAGACTGGGGGAACAACAACAACAACACACGGATTAGACTGGTGCTGAAGCAACATCTCAGACTGGGGGAACAACAACAACAACACACGGATTAGACTGGTGCTGGAGCAACATCTCAGACTGGGGGAACAACAACAACAACACACGGATTAGACTGGTGCTGGAGCAACATCTCAGCCTGGGGGAACAACAACAGCAACAACAACAACAACAACAACAACACGGATTAGACTGGTGCTGAAGCAACATCTCAGACTGGGGGAACAACAACAACAACACACGGATTAGACTGGTGCTGGAGCAACATCTCAGCCTGGGGGAACAACAACAACAACACACGGATTAGACTGGTGCTGGAGCAACATCTCAGACTGGGGGAACAACAACAACAACAACACACGGATTAGACTGGTGCTGGAGCAACATCTCAGACTGGGGGAACAACAACAACAACACACGGATTAGACTGGTGCTGAAGCAACATCTCAGACTGGGGGAACAACAACAACAACACACGGATTAGACTGGTGCTGGAGCAACATCTCAGCCTGGGGGAACAACAACAACAACACACGGATTAGACTGGTGCTGGAGCAACATCTCAGACTGGGGGAACAACAACAACAACACACGGATTAGACTGGTGCTGGAGCAACATCTCAGACTGGGGAACAACAACAACAACACACGGATTAGACTGGTGCTGGAGCAACATCTCAGACTGGGGGAACACCAACAATAACAACAACAACAACACACGGATTAGACTGGTGCTGAGCAACATCTCAGACTGGGGGAACAACAACAACAACACACGGATTAGACTGGTGCTGGAGCAACATCTCAGACTGGGGGAACAACAACAACAACACACGGATTAGACTGGTGCTGGAGCAACATCTCAGACTGGGGGAACAACAACAACAACACACGGATTAGACTGGTGCTGAAGCAACATCTCAGACTGGGGGAACAACAACAACAACAACAACAACACACGGATTAGACTGGTGCTGGAGCAACATCTCAGACTGGGGGAACAACAACAACAACAACACACGGATTAGACTGGTGCTGGAGCAACATCTCAGACTGGGGGAACAACAGCAACAACACACGGATTAGACTGGTGCTGGAGCAACATCTCAGACTGGGGGAACAACAACAACAACAACACACGGATTAGAATGGTGCTGGAGCAACATCTCAGACTGGGGGAACAACAACACACGGATTAGACTGGTGCTGGAGCAACATCTCAGACTGGGGGAACAACAACAACAACAACACACGGATTAGACTGGTGCTGGAGCAACATCTCAGACTGGGGGGACAACAACAACAACAACACACGGATTAGACTGGTGCTGGAGCAACATCTCAGACTGGGGGAACAACAACAACAACAACACACGGATTAGACTGGTGCTGGAGCAACATCTCAGACTGGGGGAACAACAACAACAACACACGGATTAGACTGGTGCTGGAGCAACATCTCAGACTGGGGGAACAACAACAACAACACACGGATTAGACTGGTGCTGGAGCAACATCTCAGACTGGGGGAACAACAACAACAACAACAACAACAACACACGGATTAGACTGGTGCTGGAGCAACATCTCAGACTGGGGGAACAACAACAACAACACACGGATTAGACTGGTGCTGGAGCAACATCTCAGACTGGGGGAACAACAACAACAACACACGGATTAGACTGGTGCTGGAACAACATCTCAGACTGGGGGAACAACAACAACAACAACAACAACAACAACAACAACAACAACACGGATTAGACTGGTGCTGGAGCAACATCTCAGACTGGGGGAACAACAGCAGCACACAGATTAGACTGGTGCTGGAGCAACATCTCAGACTAGGGGAACAACAACAACAACAACAACAACAACAACAACAACAACACACGGATTAGACTGGTGCTGGAGCAACATCTCAGACTGGGGGAACAACAACAACAACACACGGATTAGACTGGTGCTGGAGCAACATCTCAGACTAGGGGAACAACAACAACAACACACGGATTAGACTGGTGCTGAAGCAACATCTCAGACTGGGGGAACAACAACAACAACAACACACGGATTAGACTGGTGCTGAGCAACATCTCAGACTGGGGGAACAACAACAACAACAACACACGGATTAGACTGGTGCTGGAGCAACATCTCAGACTGGGGGAACAACAACAGCAACAACAACAACAGCACATGGATTGGACTGGTGCTGGAGCAACATCTCAGACTGGGGGAACAACAACAACAACACACGGATTAGACTGGTGCTGGAGCAACATCTCAGACTAGGGGAACAACAACAACAACACACGGATTAGACTGGTGCTGAAGCAACATCTCAGACTGGGGGAACAACAACAACAACAACACACGGATTAGACTGGTGCTGGAGCAACATCTCAGACTGGGGGAACAACAACAACAACAACAACAGCACATGGATTGGACTGGTGCTGGAGCAACATCTCAGACTGGGAGAACAACAACAACAACACACGGATTAGACTGGTGCTGGAGCAACATCTCAGACTGGGGGAACAACAACAACACATGGATTAGACTGGTGCTGAAGCAACATCCCAGACTGGGGGAACAACAACAACAACAACAACACACGGATTAGACTGGTGCTGGAGCAACATCTCAGACTGGGGGAACAACAACAACAACACACGGATTAGACTGGTGCTGGAGCAACATCTCAGACTGGGGGAACAACAACAACAACACACGGATTAGACTGGTGCTGGAGCAACATCTCAGACTGGGGGAACAACAACAACAACACACGGATTAGACTGGTGCTGGAGCAACATCTCAGCCTGGGGGAACAACAACAACAACACACGGATTAGACTGGTGCTGGAGCAACATCTCAGACTGGGGGAACAACAACAACAACACACGGATTAGACTGGTGCTGGAGCAACATCTCAGACTAGGGGAACAACAACAACAACACACGGATTAGACTGGTGCTGAAGCAACATCTCAGACTGGGGGAACAACAACAACAACAACACACGGATTAGACTGGTGCTGGAGCAACATCTCAGACTGGGGGAACAACAACAACAACAACACACGGATTAGACTGGTGCTGGAGCAACATCTCAGACTGGGGGAACAACAACAACAACAGCACATGGATTGGACTGGTGCTGGAGCAACATCTCAGACTGGGGGAACAACAACAACAACACACGGATTAGACTGGTGCTGGAGCAACATCTCAGACTGGGGGAACAACAACAACAACAGCACATGGATTGGACTGGTGCTGGAGCAACATCTCAGACTGGGAGAACAACAACAACAACACACGGATTAGACTGGTGCTGGAGCAACATCTCAGACTGGGGGAACAACAACAACACATGGATTAGACTGGTGCTGAAGCAACATCTCAGACTGGGGGAACAACAACAACAACAACAACACACGGATTAGACTGGTGCTGGAGCAACATCTCAGACTGGGGGAACAACAACAACAACACACGGATTAGACTGGTGCTGGAACAACATCTCAGACTGGGGGAACAACAACAACAACACACGGATTAGACTGGTGCTGGAGCAACATCTCAGACTGGGGGAACAACAACAACAACACACGGATTAGACTGGTGCTGAAGCAACATCTCAGACTGGGGGAACAACAACAACAACACACGGATTAGACTGGTGCTGGAGCAACATCTCAGACTGGGGGAACAACAACAACAACACACGGATTAGACTGGTGCTGGAGCAACATCTCAGCCTGGGGGAACAACAACAGCAACAACAACAACAACAACAACAACACGGATTAGACTGGTGCTGAAGCAACATCTCAGACTGGGGGAACAACAACAACAACACACGGATTAGACTGGTGCTGGAGCAACATCTCAGCCTGGGGGAACAACAACAACAACACACGGATTAGACTGGTGCTGGAGCAACATCTCAGACTGGGGGAACAACAACAACAACAACACACGGATTAGACTGGTGCTGGAGCAACATCTCAGACTGGGGGAACAACAACAACAACACACGGATTAGACTGGTGCTGAAGCAACATCTCAGACTGGGGGAACAACAACAACAACACACGGATTAGACTGGTGCTGGAGCAACATCTCAGCCTGGGGGAACAACAACAACAACACACGGATTAGACTGGTGCTGGAGCAACATCTCAGACTGGGGGAACAACAACAACAACACACGGATTAGACTGGTGCTGGAGCAACATCTCAGACTGGGGGAACAACAACAACAACACACGGATTAGACTGGTGCTGGAGCAACATCTCAGACTGGGGGAACACCAACAATAACAACAACAACAACACACGGATTAGACTGGTGCTGAGCAACATCTCAGACTGGGGGAACAACAACAACAACACACGGATTAGACTGGTGCTGGAGCAACATCTCAGACTGGGGGAACAACAACAACAACACACGGATTAGACTGGTGCTGGAGCAACATCTCAGACTGGGGGAACAACAACAACAACACACGGATTAGACTGGTGCTGAAGCAACATCTCAGACTGGGGGAACAACAACAACAACAACAACAACACACGGATTAGACTGGTGCTGGAGCAACATCTCAGACTGGGGGAACAACAACAACAACAACACACGGATTAGACTGGTGCTGGAGCAACATCTCAGACTGGGGGAACAACAGCAACAACACACGGATTAGACTGGTGCTGGAGCAACATCTCAGACTGGGGGAACAACAACAACAACAACACACGGATTAGAATGGTGCTGGAGCAACATCTCAGACTGGGGGAACAACAACACACGGATTAGACTGGTGCTGGAGCAACATCTCAGACTGGGGGAACAACAACAACAACAACACACGGATTAGACTGGTGCTGGAGCAACATCTCAGACTGGGGGGACAACAACAACAACAACACACGGATTAGACTGGTGCTGGAGCAACATCTCAGACTGGGGGAACAACAACAACAACAACACACGGATTAGACTGGTGCTGGAGCAACATCTCAGACTGGGGGGACAACAACAACAACAACACACGGATTAGACTGGTGCTGGAGCAACATCTCAGACTGGGGGAACAACAACAACAACACACGGATTAGACTGGTGCTGGAGCAACATCTCAGACTGGGGGAACAACAGCAACAACACACGGATTAGACTGGTGCTGGAGCAACATCTCAGACTGGGGGAACAACAACAACAACAACACACGGATTAGACTGGTGCTGGAGCAACATCTCAGACTGGGGGAACAACAGCAACAACACACGGATTAGACTGGTGCTGGAGCAACATCTCAGACTGGGGGAACAACAACAACAACAACACACGGATTAGAATGGTGCTGGAGCAACATCTCAGACTGGGGGAACAACAACACACGGATTAGACTGGTGCTGGAGCAACATCTCAGACTGGGGGAACAACAACAACAACAACACACGGATTAGACTGGTGCTGGAGCAACATCTCAGACTGGGGGGACAACAACAACAACAACACACGGATTAGACTGGTGCTGGAGCAACATCTCAGACTGGGGGAACAACAACAACAACACGGATTAGACTGGTGCTGGAGCAACATCTCAGACTGGGGGAACAACAACAACAACACACGGATTAGACTGGTGCTGAAGCAACATCTCAGACTGGGGGAACAACAACAACAACAACAACAACACACGGATTAGACTGGTGCTGGAGCAACATCTCAGACTGGGGGAACAACAACAACAACACACGGATTAGACTGGTGCTGGAGCAACATCTCAGACTGGGGGAACAACAACAACAACAACACACGGATTAGACTGGTGCTGGAGCAACATCTCAGACTGGGGGAACAACAACAACAACAAACGGATTAGACTGGTGCTGGAGCAACATCTCAGACTGGGGGAACAACAACAACAACACACGGATTAGACTGGTGCTGGAGCAACATCTCAGACTGGGGGAACAACAACAACAACACACGGATTAGACTGGTGCTGGAGCAACATCTCAGACTGGGGGAACACCAACAATAACAACAACAACAACACACGGATTAGACTGGTGCTGAGCAACATCTCAGACTGGGGGAACAACAACAACAACACACGTATTAGACTGGTGCTGGAGCAACATCTCAGACTGGGGAAACAACAACAACAACAACAACAACACACGGATTAGACTGGTGCTGGAGCAACATCTCAGACTGGGGGAACAACAACAACAACAACAACAACACACGGATTAGACTGGTGCTGGAGCAACGTCTCAGACTGGGGAACAACAACAACAACACACGGATTAGACTGGTGCTGAAGCAACATCTCAGACTGGGGGAACAACAACAACAACAACAACAACAACAACAACACACGGATTAGACTGGTGCTGGAGCAACATCTCAGACTGGGGGAACAACAACAACAACACACGGATTAGACTGGTGCTGAAGCAACATCTCAGACTGGGGGAACAACAACAACAACAACAACAACAACAACACACGGATTAGACTGGTGCTGGAGCAACATCTCAGACTGGGGGAACAACAACAACAACACACGGATTAGACTGGTGCTGGAGCAACATCTCAGACTGGGGGAACAACAACAACAACACACGGATTAGACTGGTGCTGAAGCAACATCTCAGACTGGGGGAACAACAACAACACACGGATTAGACTGGTGCTGGAGCAACATCTCAGACTGGGGGAACAACAACAACAACAACACACGGATTAGACTGGTGCTGAAGCAACATCTCAGACTGGGGGAACAACAACAACAACGCACGGATTAGACTGGTGCTGAAGCAACATCTCAGACTGGGGGAACAACAACAACAACAACACACGGATTAGACTGGTGCTGGAGCAACATCTCAGACTGGGGGAACAACAACAACAACACACAGATTAGACTGGTGCTGGAGCAACATCTCAGACTGGGGGAACAACAACAATAACACACGGATTAGACTGGTGCTGGAGCAACATCTCAGACTGGGGGAACAACAACAACAACAACACACGGATTAGACTGGTGCTGAAGCAGCATCTTAGACTGGGGGAACAACAACAACAACAACAACACACGGATTAGACTGGTGCTGGAGCAACATCTCAGACTGGGGGAACAACAACAACAACAAGACTTTGTCACAGGGAGATTAGTCTTCAGCTTAAACTTTATTTAACTAGGCAAGTTGGTTAAGAACAAATTATTATTTACAATGACGACCTACTAGGGAACAGTGGGTTAACTGCCTTGTTCAGGGGCAGGACGACGGCCTACCGGGGAACAGTGGGTTAACTGCCTTGTTCAGAGGCAGGACGACGGCCTACCGGAGATCAGGGGGTTAACTGCCTTGTTCAGGGGCAGGACGACGGCCTACCGGGGAACAGTGGGTTAACTGCCTTGTTCAGGGGCAGGACGACGGCCTACCGGGGAACAGGGGGTTAACTGCCTTGTTCAGGGGCAGGACGACGGCCTACCGGGGAACAGTGGGTTAACTGCCTTGTTCAGGGGCAGGACGACGGCCTACCGGGGAACAGTGGGTTAACTGCCTTGTTCAGGGGCAGGACGACGGCCTACCGGGGAACAGGGGGTTAACTGCCTTGTTCAGGGGCAGGACGACGGCCTACTGGGGAGCAGTGGGTTAACTGCCTTGTTCAGGGGCAGGACGACGGCCTACCGGGGAACAGTGGGTTAACTGCCTTGTTCAGGGGCAGGATGACGGCCTACCGGGGAACAGGGGGTTAACTGCCTTGTTCAGGGGCAGGACGACGGCCTACCGGGGAACAGGGGGTTAACTGCCTTGTTCAGGGGCAGGACGACGGCCTACCGGGGAACAGTGGGTTAACTGCCTTGTTCAGGGGCAGAACGACGGCCTACCGGGGAGCAGTGGGTTAACTGCCTTGTTCAGGGGCAGGACGACGGCCTACCGGGGAGCAGTGGGTTAACTGCCTTGTTCAGGGGCAGAATGACAGATTTTTTTGTACTCTGGCAGCTCGAGGGATTTGATCCTGCAACCTTTCGGGTTGCTGGCCTAACGCCCTAACCACTAGGCTACCTGCTCCCCCCCTCTAACCACTAGGCTACCTGTCCCCCCCCTCTAACCACTAGGCTACCTGTCCCCCCCCTCTAACCACTAGGCTACCTGTCCCCCCCCTCTAACCACTAGGCTACCTGACCCCACCCTCCTCTAACCACTAGGCTACCTGACCCCACCCTCCTCTAACCACTAGGCTACCTGCCTCCCCCCTCTAACCACTAGGCTACCTGCCGCGCCGACCCCTCTAAGATACATACCCACACAGGTTGGAAGACACAGCACAGCGCCCCTGGAGCAGGTTAAGTTAAGTGCCTTGCTCCAGGGCACAACGGAAGGAGATGACATCGATAGCATAAACTCTTCCGTTAGCCGTTAGCTAAACAACAGCTAATGTGACTCACCACGTCGTAGTGTCCGTGCTGTGCCGACAGGTGCAGAGGGATCTGTCCCTCGTCTGATTGGCCGTTGACCGACGAACCAGACTTCAGCAGCATCTTCATAGGCTCCGCCTTCCCCTGCCAAGCCGCATAGTGCAGTGGGCGCATCCCTACGGCAACCACGGAGGAACAGACAGAATCAGACTACGGCCGGCAGCGTGTGTGTGTATATGTGTGTGTATATGAGTGTGTGTGCGTGTCTCACCCTTCTGGTCCCTGATGTCCACGGTGGCCTGCGATTCCAGCAGCAGAGAGATGAGCTCCAGGTTCCCACTGAGAGCAGCATGGTGCAGCGGAGCAAACCTACACACACACACACACACACACACACACACACACACACACACACACACACACACACACACACACACACACACACACACACACACACACACACACACAGTATTTAAGTTATTTAGAGCAAATGTTCTAAAAGGTTTTGGGTCTGGGGAAACCTTTTGTGATTCATCAGGGACATCCCTCATAATCAGAACTCGAGAGATAAAAAATAGGACACAAGGAGATCTACTATGACCAATCAAACCAAGGAGATCTACTATGACCAATCAAACCAAGGAGATCTACTATGACCAATCAAACCAAGGAGATCTACTATGACCAATCAAACCAAGGATTCTACTATGACTTCATGACCAATCAAACCAAGGAGTTCTACTATGACCAATCAAACCAAGGATTCTACTATGACTTCATGACCAATCAAACCAAGGAGTTCTACTATGACCAATCAAACCAAGGAGTTCTACTATGACCAATCAAACCAAGGAGTTCTACTATGACCAATCAAACCAAGGATTTTACTATGACTTCATGACCAATCAAACCAAGGAGTTCTACTATGACTTCATGACCAATCAAACCAAGGAGTTCTACTATGACTTCATGACCAATCAAACCAAGGAGATCTACTATGACTTCATGACCAATCAAACCAAGGAGATCTACTATGACTTCATGACCAATCAAACCAAGGAGTTCTACTATGACTTCATGACCAATCAAACCAAGGATTCTACTATGACTTCATGACCAATCAAACCAAGGAGATCTACTATGACTTCATGACTGGAAAAAAACAATTATTGGGCCCTGTGAAGGGACATTTTAAGGCCCACCTCTCTCTTGGCATCGGGGATATTGTTGTTTTTAATGCGTGTGTGAGAAGCCCTGATTTAGGGCACAGTGGGAGGTATGGTAACTCTATAATGGACAGGAAGGGTCAACATGATGGATTAAAAAACCCATCTGATGTCATAATGGACTGGATTACAACTACAATCACTCAACCTTATACACAGACACACACTGGGCTTCTATTGTGGGTTATCTAGCGAGCCCACCACATCTGTTTCCTGGTGTGTAGACTAACTCGTATCTACTACTGTCAGCTGGATGGAGAAGGATAAGAGAGAGAGAGGGATATTTTTATTTATTTAACGAGGCAAGTCAGTTAAGACCAAATTCTTATTTACAATGACAGCCTAGGAACAGTGGGTTAACTGCCTTGTTCAGGGGCAGAACGACAGATTTTTACATTGTCAGCTCAGGGATATAAACTAGCAAGCTTTCGGTTACTGGCCCAATGCTCTAACCACTAGGCTACCTGCTGGTTACTGGCCCAATGCTCTAACCACTAGGCTACCTGCTGGTTACTGGCCCAATGCTCTAACCACTAGGCTACCTGCTGGTTACTGACCCAACGCTCTAACCACTAGGCTACCTGCTGGTTACTGGCCCAATGCTCTAACCACTAGGCTACCTGCTGGTTACTGGCCCAATGCTCTAACCACTAGGCTACCTGCTGGTTACTGGCCCAACGCTCTAACCACTAGACTACCTGCTGGTTACTGGCCCAATGCTCTAACCACTAGGCTACCTGCTGGTTACTGGCCCAATGCTCTAACCACTAGGATACCTGCTGGTTACTGGCCCAATGCTCTAACCACTAGGCTACCTGCTGGTTACTGGCCCAACGCTCTAACCACTAGGCTACCTGCTGGTTACTGGCCCAACGCTCTAACCACTAGGCTACCTGCTGGTTACTGGCCCAACGCTCTAACCACTAGGCTACCTGCTGGTTACTGGCCCAACGCTCTAACCACTAGGCTACCTGCTGGTTACTGGCCCAATGCTCTAACCACTAGGCTACCTGCTGGTTACTGGCCCAATGCTCTAACCACTAGGCTACCTGCTGGTTACTGGCCCAATGCTCTAACCACTAGGCTACCTGCTGGTTACTGGCCCAACGCTCTAACCACTAGGCTACCTGCTGGTTACTGGCCCAATGCTCTAACCACTAGGCTACCTGCTGGTTACTGGCCCAATGCTCTAACCACTAGGCTACCTGCTGGTTACTGGTCCAACGCTCTAACCACTAGGCTACCTGCTGGTTACTGACCCAATGCTCTAACCACTAGGCTACCTGCTGGTTACTGGCCCAATGCTCTAACCACTAGGCTACCTGCTGGTTACTGGCCCAATGCTCTAACCACTAGGCTACCTGCTGGTTACTGGCCCAATGCTCTAACCACTAGGCTACCTGCTGGTTACTGGCCCAATGCTCTAACCACTAGGCTACCTGCTGGTTACTGGCCCAATGCTCTAACCACTAGGCTACCTGCTGGTTACTGGCCCAAAGCTCTAACCACTAGGCTACCTGCTGGTTACTGGCTCAATGCTCTAACCACTAGGCTACCTGCTGGTTACTGACCCAATGCTCTAACCACTAGGCTACCTGCTGGTTACTGGCCCAATGCTCTAACCACTAGGCTACCTGCTGGTTACTGGCTCAATGCTCTAACCACTAGGCTACCTGCTGGTTACTGGCCCAATGCTCTAACCACTAGGCTACCTGCTCGTTACTGGCCCACAGCTCTAACCACTAGGCTACCTGCTGGTTACTGGCCCAATGCTCTAACCACTAGGCTACCTGCTGGTTACTGGCCCAATGGTCTAACCACTAGGCTACCTGCTCGTTACTGGCCCACAGCTCTAACCACTAGGCTACCTGCTGGTTACTGGCTCAATGCTCTAACCACTAGGCTACCTGCTGGTTACTGGCCCAATGCTCTAACCACTAGGCTACCTGCTGGTTACTGGCCCAATGCTCTAACCACTAGTCTACCTGCTGGTTACTGGCCCAATGCTCTAACCACTAGGCTACCTGCTGGTTACTGGCTCAACGCTCTAACCACTAGGCTACCTGCTGGTTACTGGCCCAATGCTCTAACCACTAGGCTACCTGCTGGTTACTGGCCCAATGCTCTAACCACTAGGCTACCTGCTGGTTACTGGCCCAACGCTCTAACCACTAGACTACCTGCTGGTTACTGGCCCAACGCTCTAACCACTAGGCTACCTGCTGGTTACTGGCCCAATGCTCTAACCACTAGTCTACCTGCTGGTTACTGGCCCAATGCTCTAACCACTAGGCTACCTGCTGGTTACTGGCCCAATGCTCTAACCACTAGGCTACCTGCTGGTTACTGGCCCAACGCTCTAACCACTAGGCTACCTGCTGGTTACTGGCCCAACGCTCTAACCACTAGGCTACCTGCTGGTTACTGGCCCAACGCTCTAACCACTAGGCTACCTGCTGGTTACTGGCCCAACGCTCTAACCACTAGGCTACCTGCTGGTTACTGGCCCAATGCTCTAACCACTAGGCTACCTGCTGGTTACTGGCCCAATGCTCTAACCACTAGGCTACCTGCTGGTTACTGGTCCAACGCTCTAACCACTAGGCTACCTGCTGGTTACTGACCCAATGCTCTAACCACTAGGCTACCTGCTGGTTACTGGCCCAATGCTCTAACCACTAGGCTACCTGCTGGTTACTGGCCCAATGCTCTAACCACTAGGCTACCTGCTGGTTACTGGCCCAATGCTCTAACCACTAGGCTACCTGCTGGTTACTGGCCCAATGCTCTAACCACTAGGCTACCTGCTGGTTACTGGCCCAAAGCTCTAACCACTAGGCTACCTGCTGGTTACTGGCTCAATGCTCTAACCACTAGGCTACCTGCTGGTTACTGGCCCAACGCTCTAACCACTAGGCTACCTGCTGGTTACTGGCCCAATGCTCTAACCACTAGGCTACCTGCTGGTTACTGGCCCAATGCTCTAACCACTAGGCTACCTGCTGGTTACTGGTCCAACGCTCTAACCACTAGGCTACCTGCTGGTTACTGACCCAATGCTCTAACCACTAGGCTACCTGCTGGTTACTGGCCCAATGCTCTAACCACTAGGCTACCTGCTGGTTACTGGCCCAATGCTCTAACCACTAGGCTACCTGCTGGTTACTGGCCCAATGCTCTAACCACTAGGCTACCTGCTGGTTACTGGCCCAATGCTCTAACCACTAGGCTACCTGCTGGTTACTGGCCCAATGCTCTAACCACTAGGCTACCTGCTGGTTACTGGCCCAAAGCTCTAACCACTAGGCTACCTGCTGGTTACTGGCTCAATGCTCTAACCACTAGGCTACCTGCTGGTTACTGACCCAATGCTCTAACCACTAGGCTACCTGCTGGTTACTGGCCCAATGCTCTAACCACTAGGCTACCTGCTGGTTACTGGCTCAATGCTCTAACCACTAGGCTACCTGCTGGTTACTGGCCCAATGCTCTAACCACTAGGCTACCTGCTCGTTACTGGCCCACAGCTCTAACCACTAGGCTACCTGCTGGTTACTGGCCCAATGCTCTAACCACTAGGCTACCTGCTGGTTACTGGCCCAATGGTCTAACCACTAGGCTACCTGCTCGTTACTGGCCCACAGCTCTAACCACTAGGCTACCTGCTGGTTACTGGCTCAATGCTCTAACCACTAGGCTACCTGCTGGTTACTGGCCCAATGCTCTAACCACTAGGCTACCTGCTGGTTACTGGCCCAATGCTCTAACCACTAGTCTACCTGCTGGTTACTGGCCCAATGCTCTAACCACTAGGCTACCTGCTGGTTACTGGCTCAACGCTCTAACCACTAGGCTACCTGCTGGTTACTGGCCCAATGCTCTAACCACTAGGCTACCTGCTGGTTACTGGCCCAATGCTCTAACCACTAGGCTACCTGCTCGTTACTGGCCCAACGCTCTAACCACTAGACTACCTGCTGGTTACTGGCCCAACGCTCTAACCACTAGGCTACCTGCTGGTTACTGGCCCAATGCTCTAACCACTAGTCTACCTGCTGGTTACTGGCCCAATGCTCTAACCACTAGGCTACCTGCTGGTTACTGGCCCAATGCTCTAACCACTAGGCTACCTGCTGGTTACTGGCCCAACGCTCTAACCACTAGGCTACCTGCTGGTTACTGGCCCAACGCTCTAACCACTAGGCTACCTGCTGGTTACTGGCCCAACGCTCTAACCACTAGGCTACCTGCTGGTTACTGGCCCAACGCTCTAACCACTAGGCTACCTGCTGGTTACTGGCCCAATGCTCTAACCACTAGGCTACCTGCTGGTTACTGGCCCAATGCTCTAACCACTAGGCTACCTGCTGGTTACTGGTCCAACGCTCTAACCACTAGGCTACCTGCTGGTTACTGACCCAATGCTCTAACCACTAGGCTACCTGCTGGTTACTGGCCCAATGCTCTAACCACTAGGCTACCTGCTGGTTACTGGCCCAATGCTCTAACCACTAGGCTACCTGCTGGTTACTGGCCCAATGCTCTAACCACTAGGCTACCTGCTGGTTACTGGCCCAATGCTCTAACCACTAGGCTACCTGCTGGTTACTGGCCCAAAGCTCTAACCACTAGGCTACCTGCTGGTTACTGGCTCAATGCTCTAACCACTAGGCTACCTGCTGGTTACTGACCCAATGCTCTAACCACTAGGCTACCTGCTGGTTACTGGCCCAATGCTCTAACCACTAGGCTACCTGCTGGTTACTGGCTCAATGCTCTAACCACTAGGCTACCTGCTGGTTACTGGCCCAATGCTCTAACCACTAGGCTACCTGCTCGTTACTGGCCCACAGCTCTAACCACTAGGCTACCTGCTGGTTACTGGCCCAATGCTCTAACCACTAGGCTACCTGCTGGTTACTGGCCCAATGCTCTAACCACTAGGCTACCTGCTCGTTACTGGCCCACAGCTCTAACCACTAGGCTACCTGCTGGTTACTGGCTCAATGCTCTAACCACTAGGCTACCTGCTGGTTACTGGCCCAATGCTCTAACCACTAGGCTACCTGCTGGTTACTGGCCCAATGCTCTAACCACTAGGCTACCTGCTGGTTACTGGCCCAACGCTCTAACCACTAGGCTACCTGCTGGTTACTGGCCCAATGCTCTAACCACTAGGCTATCTGGGATGGAAGAGAGGAGAGAGGGATGGATGGAGAAGGAGAGGGCAGAGGGATGGAGAGAGGGATGGATGAGAGGAGAGAGGGATGGAGAAGAAGAGAGGGATGGAAGAGGGGAGAGAGGGATGGATGGAGAAGGAGAGGGCAGAGGGATGGAGAGAGGGATGGATGAGAGGAGAGAGGGATGGAGAAGAAGAGAGGGATGGAAGAGGGGAGAGGGATGGATGGAGAAGGAGAGGGCAGAGGGATGGAGAGAGGGATGCAAGGAAGGATGAGAGAGAGATGGAGAGAGGGATGGAGGGAGAGAGGGATGATGGAGAGAGGGATGGAGAGAGAGGGATGATGGAGAGAGGGATGTAGGGAAGGATGAGATAGAGATGGAGAGAGGGATGGAGGGAGAGAGGGATGATGGGGAGAGGGATGGAGAGAGAGGGATGATGGAGAGAGGGATGGAGTAGAAGAGGAGAGAGATGGAGAAGGAGAGGAGATAGGGATGGAGAAGGAGAGGGCAGAGGGATGTAGGGAAGGATGAGAGAGAGAGTGAGAGGGATGATGGAGAGAGGGATGGAGAGATAGGGATGATGGAGAGAGGGATGGAGAGAGAGGGATGATGGAGAGGGATGGAGAGAGAGGGATGGAGAGTGGGATGATGGAGAGAGGGATGGAGAGAGGGATGTAGGGAAGGATGAGATAGAGATGGAGAGAGGAATGGAGGGAGAGAGGGATGATGGAGAGAGGGATGGAGAGAAAGGAATGATGGAGAGAGGGATGGAGTAGAAGAGGAGAGATATGGAGAAGAAGAGGAGAGAGGGATGGAGAAGGAGAGGGCAGAGGGATGTAGGGAAGGATGAGAGAGAGATGGAGAGAGGGATGGAGGGAGAGATGGATGGAGAGAGAGGGATGATGGAGAGAGGGATGGAGAGAGAGGGATGGAGAGAGGGATGGAGAGAGAGGGATGGAGAGAGGGATGGAGAGAGGGATGGAGAGAGAGGGATGGAGAGAGAGGGATGGGGAGAGAGGGATGGGGAGAGAGGGATGATGGAGAGAGGGATGATGGAGAGAGGGATTGAGAGAGTGATGGAGAGAGAGGGATGGAGAGAGGGATGGAGGGAGAGGGATGGAGGGAGAGGGATGATGGAGAGAGAGGGATGATGGAGAGAGGGATGGAGAGAGAGGGATGGAGAGAGAGGGATGATGGAGAGAGGGATGGAGAGAGAGGGATGGAGAGAGAGGGATGATGGAGAGAGGGATGGAGAGAGGGATGGAGAGAGAGGGATGGAGAGAGAGGGATGGAGAGAGAGAGGGATGATGGAGAGAGGGATGATGGAGAGAGGGATGGAGAGATGTATGTACTCCATGTGGGGTTACAGTATACAGTAGTGGTGGTGGGGGGGTAGAGGCAGTGTGTGAGGGATAGAGGCAGTGTGTGGGGGATAGAGGCAGTGTGTGAGTGGCAGTGTGAGGGATAGGGGCAGTGTGTGAGTGGCAGTGTGAGGGATAGAGTCAGTGGTATGCAAATGGGAGTGGGTCTAAGATTTCTGGGATAGAGGCAGTGTGTGAGAGATAGAGGCAGTGTGTGAGTGGCAGTGTGAGGGATAGGGTCAGTGTGAGGGATAGAGGCAGTGTGTGAGGGACAGTGTGAGGGATAGAGGCAGTGTGTAAGTGCCAGTGTGAGGGATAGAGGCAGTGTGTGAGGGATAGACTGACCATGTGAATCAAGTCAAATCAAATGTTAAAGTAACACAGTAAAATATCAATAACGAGGCAATATACAGGGGTACCGAGTCAGTGGACCTGGAAACTGTAGAGTCCCATCAGTTGCAGAGGGAGGTGTTTAGTCCCAGGGTCCTTAGCTTAGTGATGAGCTTTGAGGGCAACTATGGTGTTGAACGATGAGCTGTAGTTAATGAACAGCATTCTCACGTAGGTGTTCCTCTTGTCCAGGTGGGAAAGGGCAGTGTGAAGTGCAATAGAGATTGCATCATCTGTGGATCTGTTTGGGCGGTATGCAAATTGGAGTGGGTCTAGTGTTTCTGGGATAATGGTGTTGGGACATGACCAGCCTTTCAAAGCACTTCATGGCTACTGATGTGAGTGCTATCGGTCGGTAGTCATTTAGGCAGGTTACCTTAGTGTTCTTGGGCGCAGGGACGATGGTGGTCAGCTTGAGACATATTGGTATTTCAGACTCAGTCAGGGAGAGGTTGAAAATATCAGTGAAGACACGTGCCAGTTGGTCCGCGTATGCTCTGAGTACACGTCCTGAGAATCCGTCTGGCCCTGGGGCCTTCGGAATGTTGACCTGTTTGAAGGTCTTGCTCACATCGGCTAAGGAGAGCGTGATCACACAGTCGTCCTGGAACAGCTGGTGCTCTCATGCATGACTCAGTGTTGCTTGCCTCAAACATAAAATACATTTAGCCCGTCTGGAAGGCCCTCGTCACTGGGCAGCTCACATCTGGGTTTCCCTTCGTAGTCCGTAATAGTTTGCAAGCCCCCTGCCACATCCGACGAGCGTCAGAGCCAGAATCCAGGTGAAAGCTATGATCCCTTATTGATGCCACTTGTTAAATCCACTTCAAATCATTGTAGAGGAAGGGGAGGAGACGGGTTAAGGAACGTTTTCCTTCAATTTGTATAGCAGATCCTCATGCCAAATGAAAATATTTTTTTTAAATCAACAAATCAAAAGAAGACTTTGTTTTGGTTTGTTTGTTTGTCAACTAGGTTGTGCAGGGTGAATACGTGGTCTGTCGTAAGGTAATTTGGTAAAAAGCCAAATTGACATTTGCTCAGTACATTGTTTTCACTGAGGAAATGTATGCTGTTAATGCTGTTGACTCATATACTCTACCACACTCTTGGCATTCTCTCAACCAGCTTCACCTGGAATGCTCTACCAAACAGTCTTGAAGGAGTTCCCACATCCCACAACGAGAGGAATGTTTGATTCCATATGTGTTGTTTCATAGTGTTGATGTCTTCACAATGTAGAAAATAGTACAAATAAAGAAAAACCCTGGAATGAGTAGGCGTGTCCAAACCTTTAGACTGGTACTGTATACCAGGCGGTGTCAGAGGAAAGCCCAAAACATTTCACAAGTCATAACCTGTTCTCTCTGCTACCACACGGCAATCGGTACCAGAGCGCCAAGTCTTGGACCAAAAGGCTCCATAACAGCTTCTACCCCAAAGCCATAAAACTGCTGAACAATTAATCAAATAGACTATTTACGTTGATACAGCCCCCCCCCCCCCCATTTTGTTTTTACACTGCTGCTACTCCCTGTTTATTATCTATGTACA
>NW_027016550.1:530812-565812 GCF_036934945.1 Oncorhynchus masou masou | reverse complement strand
TCAGCAGAAACATCCAGAACCACTTTCAGAAACGATCAGGGTGAAGTGCCTTGAATATCCACAGGAGATTTAACAAACGTTAAATAAACAATAATAATGAACAGATAATATATGAAGTGAATATATAAAGTGAAATAAACAATACAAATTTACAGTAAACATTACACTCACAGAAGTTCCAAAAGAATACAGACATTACAAATGTCATATTATATATATACAGTGTTTTAACGATGTACAAATAGTTAGGGTACACAAGATAAAATAAATAAGCATAGATATGGGTTGTATTTACAATGGTGCTTGTTCCTCACTGGTTGCCCTTTTCTCGTGACAACTGGTCACAAATCTTGCTGCTGTGATGTCACACTGTGGAATTTCACCCAGTAGATATGGGAGTTTATCAAAAATGGATTTGTTTTCTAATTCTTTGTGGATCTGTGTAATCTGAGGGAAATATGTCTCTCTAATATGGTCATACATTGGGCAGGAGGTTAGGAAGTGCAGCTCAGTTTCCACCTCATTTTGTCGGCAGTGAGCACATAGTCTGTCTTCTCTTGAGAGCCAGGTCTCTCTCTCTCTCAATTCAATTCAATTCTAGGGCTTTATTGGCATGGGAAACATGTGTTAACATTGCCAAAGCAAGTAAGGTAGATAATATACAAATTGAAATAGACAATAAAAATGAACAGTAAACATGACAAAAACAGAAGTTCCAAAAGAATAAAGACATTACAAATGTCATATTATATATATACAGTGTTTTAACAATGTACAAATGGTAAAGGACACAAGATAAAATAAATAAGCATAGATATGGGTTGTATTTACAATGGTGTGTGTTCTTCTCTCTCTCTGTCTCTCTGTCTCTCTGTCTCTCTGTCTCTCTGTCTCTCTGTCTCTCTGTCTCTCTCCCTCTCCCTCTCCCTCTCCCTCTCTCTCTCTCTCTCTCTCCCTCTCTCCCTCCCTCTCCCTCTCCCAATAGGATCGCTCTCTCAAGGGACACAAAAACGTAGATGGAATCATAGAGACCAGTGTTCTATAACAATTAACACACACACAGCAAAACTGCATCATCTTGTGTGTCTTTGTGTGTGTCTGTGTGCGTGCGTCTCTGTGTGTGTGTGTGCGTGCATTTGTGTGTCTGTGCCTCGGTGAGTGTGTCTCTGTCCACTCACCCGTCTGTATCCTGGAAGTTGACGTTGACCCTCTTAGCAGAACCAAGGAGCTCTGAAACAGACAGAACGACAGACGTTAGTTACTTTAGTTACTTTAAAAATCGTTCATCTCAGATGTTACTGTAGTTACTGTAGTTACTGTAGTTACTTCAGTTACTTCAGTTACTGTAGTTACTGTAGTTACTTCAGTTACTTCAGTTACTTTAGTTACTTTAGTTACTTCAGTTACTGTAGTTACTGTAGTTACTTCAGTTACTGTAGTTACTGTAGTTACTTCAGTTACTGTAGTTACTGAAGTTACTGAAGTTACTGTAGTTACTGTAGTTACTTCAGTTACTGTAGTTACTGTAGTTACTTCAGTTACTGTAGTTACTGTAGTTACTGTAGTTACTGTAGTTACTTTAGTTACTTTAGTTACTTTAGTTACTGTAGTTACTGTAGTTACTGTAGTTACTGTAGTTACTGTAGTTACTTCAGTTACTGTAGTTACTGTAGTTACTTCAGTTACTGTAGTTACTGTAGTTACTTCAGTTACTGTAGTTACTGTAGTTACTGTAGTTACTGTAGTTACTGTAGTTGCTGTAGTTGCTGTAGTTGCTGTAGTTGCTTTAGTTACTGTAGTTACTGTAGTTACTTTAGTTACTTTAGTTACTGTAGTTGCTTTAGTTACTTTAAACATCTTCTACTTCCTTCCTATTATGTATTATAAAGGCTTGTTAATTATGAAATAAAGTGTGGTTGTATTTGAACAGCAGCTCAGAGCCAGCAGGTGGGTTGTAACGTAGAGAAGTAGGACATTGGACGAATACAGCCGGTGGTTACCTAGGAAACAACCCGGGACAGTTCCGTCGGGGAATTTACATAACTACCAGGTGATGAACTGCCTTGTCTCTCTCACACACACACACACACAGAGACACACAGAGACACACACACAGAGACACACACACAGAGACACACACACACACACACACACACACACACACACACACACACACACACACACACACACACACACACACACACACACACACACACACACACACACACACACACACACACACACAGAGAGAGACAGTAGGTGACTGAAATAGTCAGTGAGGAAGTGATCTGTCTTCCAGACAGCAGAGAGACTGTCCTGCATCCTGCCTCAGAGGAGACGGTGGGTGTGTGTTCCATTTCAAAACCCCGCCCCCTCACGCCACGTAAAAGGCTGTGAAACACACGCCCATTTGGGAGCCAAGGCCAGCCAATCAGAACGAGAATGAGAATGATTATAATGCCGAGTTTCTCACACGACTGGCCTGTCTGGGAAGATACCAGATTATAATGACGAGTTTCTCACACGACTGGTCTGTCTGGGAAGATACCAGATTATAATGACGAGTTTCTCACACGACTGGCCTGTCTGGGAAGATACCAGATTATAATGACGAGTTTCTCACACGACTGGCCTGTCTGGGAAGATACCAGATTATAATGACGAGTTTCTCACACGACTGGCCTGTCTGGGATGATACCAGATTATAATGACGAGTTTCTCACACGACTGGCCTGTCTGGGAAGATACCAGATTATAATGACGAGTTTCTCACACGACTGGCCTGTCTGGGAAGATACCAGATTATAATGACGAGTTTCTCACACGACTGGCCTGTCTGGGAAGATACCAGATTATAATGACGAGTTTCTCACACGACTGGCCTGTCTGGGATGATACCAGATTATAATGACGAGTTTCTCACACGACTGGCCTGTCTGGGAAGATACCAGATTATAATGACGAGTTTCTCACACGACTGGTCTGTCTGGGATGATACCAGATTATAATACCAGATTATAATACCAGATTATAATACCAGGATGATACCAGATTATGTACGTGTCTTCACGTATCATTTTAGTGCAAATACAACACTTGTAATGTAGGTACAGTATGACAATAAGGAGATGAACATTACAGGTAACAGTTTATGAGGATACTTTTATTTTATTTTATTAATAATTGCTAGCAATGTTGCTAGAAAAAATGTTTGCAGTTGTTCCCATAGATCGGCAGTACGCGGTGGCTCCAGGTATCACTGACCCTGGGTAAACTAGTGCCTGGGCTAACGCGGCTAAACTAGCGTCTGGGCTAACGCGGCTAAGCTAGCGTCTGGGCTAACACAGCTAAGCTAGCGTCTGGGCTAACACAGCTAAGCTAGTGTCTGGGCTAACACAGCTAAGCAAGCGTCTGGGCTAACGCAGTAAAGCAAGCGTCTGGGCTAACGCAGCTAAGCTAGCGTCTGGGCTAACACAGCTAAGCTAGCGTCTGGGCTAACGCAGCTAAGCTGGCGTCTGGGCTAACACAGCTAAGGTAGCGTCTGGGCTAACGGAAGGAAGCCTGTTTCACCTCGAGGCTAGCGGAAGGAAGCCTGGTTTACCACGAGGCTAGCAGAAGGAAGCCTGTTTCACCACGAGGCTAGCGGAAGGAAGCCTGGTTCACCACGAGGCTAGCAGAAGGAAGCCTGGTTTACCACGAGGCTAGCAGAAGGAAGCCTGGTTCACCGCGAGGCTAGCGGAAGGAAGCCTGGTTTACCACGAGGCTAGCGGAAGAAAGCCTGGTTTACCACGAGGCTAGCGGAAGAAAGCCTGGTTCACCACGAGGCTAGCGGAAGGAAGCCTGGTTTACCACGAGGCTAGCGGCTGGACAGAAGAGTGGAACCACGTATAGGAAAAAACAGTAGAACAGAGAGGCTGGCTACACACACACACACAGACACACACACACACACACAGACACACACACACACACACACACACACACACACACACAGACAGACAGACAGACAGACAGACAGACAGACAGACAGGACAGAGAGACAGACAGACAGACAGACAGACAGACAGGACAGAGAGACAGACAGACAGACAGGACAGAGAGACAGACAGACAGACAGGACAGACAGGACAGACAGGACAGACAGACAGACAGACAGACAGACAGACAGACAGACAGACAGACAGACAGGACAAAGAGACAGACAGACAGACAGACAGACAGACAGACAGACAGACAGACAGACAGACAGACAGACAGACAGAGAGAGCCTGTTGAACAGAGTTTGCCAGTCATTGCCATCTGTCTATCAACAGCTAACACATTCAGACCACACAACTTCCTGTCTACTAAAATGACAAAATAATGTTCAGTGACAAGGCCACGAAACGACATGAACATTGTTCATTCACGTGTGTGTTGACTCCCAGCAGTCTACACGTCTCACTAGATATCTGTAGACACGGAAACTATTCAGACCCCTTGATTTTTTCCCCCACAATTTGTTACATTACAGCCTTAAACTAAAATACCCCATAATGACATCACAATACCTCATAATGACATCACAATACCCCATAATGGCATCCCAATACCCCATAATGACATCACAATACCCCATAATGACATCCCAATAACCCATAATGACATCCCGATACCCCATAATGACATCCCAACACCCCATAATGACATCCCAATAACCCATAATGACATCCCAATACCCCATAATGACAAAGCAAAAACAGGTATTGAGACATTTTTTCTAATTTATTGTAATATAAAAACTGAAATATCACATTGACATAAGTATTCAGACCCTTTACTCTGTACTTTGTTGAAGCACCTTTGGCAGCGATTACAGCCTTGAGTCTTCTTGGGTATGACGCTACAAGCTTGGCACACCTGTATTTGGGGAGTTTCTCCCATTCTTCTCTGCAGATCCTCTGTCAGGTTGGATGGGGAGCGTCGCTGCACAGCTATTTTCAGGTCACTCCAGAGATAATGCTCTTGTGTCTGAATGGAAACAAGTCCCCTCAACAATGTTCCAACATCTAGTGGAAAGCCTTCCCAGAGGAGTGGAGGCTGTTATAGCAGCAATGTTCCAACAACTAGTGGAAAGCCTTCCCAGAAGAGTGGAGGCTGTTATAGAAGCAATGTTCCAACATCTAGTGGAAAGCCTTCCCAGAAGAGTGGAGGCTGTTATAGCAGCAATGTTCCAACAACTAGTGGAAAGCCTTCCCAGAAGAGTGGAGGCTGTTATAGCAGCAATGTTCCAACATCTAGTGGAAAGCCTTCCCAGAAGAGTGGAGGCTGTTATAGCAGCAATGTTCCTACATCTAGTGGAAAGCCTTCCCAGAAGAGTGGAGGCTGTTATAGCAGCAATGTTCCAACAACTAGTGGAAAGCCTTCCCAGAAGAGTGGAGGCTGTTATAGCAGCAATGTTCCAACATCTAGTGGAAAGCCTTCCCAGAAGAGTGGAGGCTGTTATAGCAGCAATGTTCCTACATCTAGTGGAAAGCCTTCCCAGAAGAGTGGAGGCTGTTATAGCAGCAATGTTCCAACATCTAGTGGAAAGCCTTCCCAGAAGAGTGGAGGTTGTTATAGCAGCAATGTTCCAACATCTAGTGGAAAGCCTTCCCAGAAGAGTGGAGGCTGTTATAGCAGCAATGTTCCAACAACTAGTGGAAAGCCTTCCCAGAAGAGTGGAGGCTGTTATGGCAGCAATGTTCCAACATCTAGTGGAAAGCCTTCCCAGAAGAGTGGAGGCTGTTATAGCAGCAATGTTCCTACATCTAGTGGAAAGCCTTCCCAGAAGAGTGGAGGCTGTTATAGCAGCAATGTTCCAACAACTAGTGGAAAGCCTTCCCAGAAGAGTGGAGGCTGTTATAGCAGCAAAGGGGGGACCAACTCCATATTAAAGTCTTCCCAGAAGAGTAGATGCTGTTATAACAGCAAAGGAGGGGACCAACTCCATATTAAAGCCTTCCCAGAAGAGTGGAGGCTGTTATAGCAGCAAAGTGGGTGACCAAATCCATATTAAAGCCTTCCCTGAAGAGTGGTGGCTATTATAGTAGCAAAGGGTGGACCAACTCCATATTAATGCCTTCCCACAAGAGTGGAGGCTGTTATTTTATTTACTAGGCAAGTCAGTTAAGAACAAATTCTTATTTTCAATGACGGCCTAGGAACAGTGGGTTAACTGCCTGTTCAGGGGCAGAACGACAGATTTGTACCTTGTCAGCTCGGGGTTTTTGAACTTGCAACCTTCCGGTTACTAGTCCAACGCTCTAACCACTCGGCTACCCTGCCTCCCCAGCTCTTGGCTGTGCTTCCCTTTGTAGTCTGTAATGGTTTGCCCTGCAACATCCGACGAGCGACAGAGCCGGTGTAGTACGAGTCGATCTTTGTCCTATATTGACGCTTTGCCTGTTTGATGGTTCATCAGAGGGCATAGCGGTCCAGGTTAGAGTCCCGCTCTTTGAAAGTGGCAGCTCTAGCCATTAGCTCAGTGCGGATGTTGCCTGTAATCCATGGCTTCTGGTTGGGGTATGTACGTACGGTCACTATGGGGATCACGTCCTCAATGCACTTATTGATAAAGTGGTGTATTCCTCAATGCCATCGGATGAATCACAAATCATATTCCAGTCTGAGCAATACAGACCTGTAGCTTAGCATCTGCTAATACTTAGCATCATTTGAGTCTGAGCAATACTGGTCAGATGAAGCAAAGCTACAGGACTGAATCATAGATCATATTCCAGTCTGAGCAATACAGTCCTGTAGCTTAGCATCATCTGCTTCATCTGACCATTTCTTTATAGACCGAGTCACTGGTACTTCCTGCTTTAATACAGTGTTGTAATACAGTGTTGGATGATTAAAATAGAGACAAAATCAACATAAACAGGTTGTATTTACAATGGTGTGTGTTCTTCACTGGTTGCCCTTTTCTCGTGGCAACAGGTCACAAATCTTGCTGCTGCGATGGAACACTGTGGAATTTCACCCATTAGATATGGGAGTTTATCAAAATTGGATTTGTTTTCTAATTCTTTGTCTCTCTCTCTCTCATTCATATATATATATATATATTTAGCTGCCTCTCTCTCTCTAGGGTCTCTTCTCTTATTTCCTAGACTAATGGCACGCTTGAGGCCAATTCTTTGTGTATTTGCCTGCGTGTGTGTGTGTGTTTGCGTGTGTGTGTGTTTGCGTGTGTGTGTGTTTGCGTGTGTGTGTGTTTGCGTGTGTGTGTGTGCGTGTTTGTGTGAGAGTGCTTGCGTGTGTGTGTTTGCGTGTGTGTGTGTGTGTGTGTGTTTGCGTGTGTGTGTGTTTGAGCGCGTGTGTGTGTGTTTGTGTGTTTGCGTGTATACGTGTGTGCGTGTGTGTTTGCGCGTGTGTGTTTGTGTGTATGTGTGTGTGCGTGTTTGCGCGCACGTGTGTGTGTGTGTGTGTGTGTGTGTGTGTGTGTATTCATTTGTTGTCATCATAAAAAGACCAAGCCTTTCCCACTGTCATCATGAAAGGACAGAGTTGCTGAGAGGGAGTGGGAGGGCTGCCAACATCACACAGAGAGAGAGACAGAGAGACAGAGAGAGAGAGAGGGGCAGGGAGAGAGAGAGGCAGGGAGACAGAGAGAGAGGGGCAGGGAGAGAGAGAGAGAGGGGCAGGGAGAGAGAGAGGCAGAGAGAGAGAGAGAGAGGGGCAGGGAGAGAGAGAGGCAGAGAGACAGAGAGAGAGGGGCAGGGAGAGAGAGAGGCAGAGAGACAGAGAGAGAGGGGCAGGGAGAGAGAGAGGCAGGGAGACAGAGAGAGAGGGGCAGGGAGAGAGAGAGAGAGAGAGATGTTTCCCATGCCAATAAAGCCCATTGAATTGAATTGAAATGAGAGAAAGAGAGAGAGAAAGAAAGAGAGAGAGGCAGAGAGAACGTGAGAAAGAGAGACAGAGAGAAAGAGAGGCAGAGAAAGTGTGTGTGTAAGGGGCGATGTGTTGCTGGCTGTTTGATCGTCATCAGCTTCCTTCTTCCAAGTCAGAACCTCCTGTGAAGGGATTTCTGACCAGGTAGAAGACATTCACACTCTATGACCCAAAATGCAACCTGTCAACACGTAGTCCTGACTATGTAACATCCTCAGTGATCAGGCTACTGTGGAGCAATCAGGTTACCGGGGACAGCTGTGGTCCAATCAGGTCGTCGGGGACCGCTGTGGTCCAATCAGGTCGTCAGGGACAGCTGTGGTCCAATCAGGTCGTCAGGGACAGCTGTGGTCCAATCAGGTCGTCAGGGACAGCTGTGTTGCAATCAGGTCGTCAGGGACAGCTGTGGTCCAATCAGGTCGTCAGGGACAGCTGTGGTCCAATCAGGTCGTCAGGGACAGCTGTGGTCCAATCAGGTCGTCAGGGACAGCTGTGGTCCAATCAGGCCATCAGGGACAGCTGTGGTCCAATCAGGTCGTCGGGGACCGCTGTGAACCAATCAGGTTGTCACGGACAGCTGTGAACCAATCAGGTCGTCAGGAACACTGGTGTACTAATCAGGTCCTCTGGGACAGCTGTGGACCAATCAGGTCGTCAGGGAGGCTTTTCAGCCAAACATAATTCTATCTCAACATTCAGGAGAGCAAGGCCGCAGAGAGGGGGTTGCTAAGCAACAAGCATCCTGCAGTTCTTCCTATCATATATAGTACACACACACACACACACACACACACACACACACACACACACACACACACACACACACACACACACACACACACACACACATATATATATACAGTGTGTGAGTCCAGGGGCCCACACAGTCCCACCCACACATCAGAAAACCCAATGTGTGTGCTACTACCGAGAGTGGATGATGTAACACTCCTTCTGCATCCTCTATAGCAGCAGCATCCTCCTCAGCACTGGTCTGTATCAACCCAGTCATATAGAATCACACTGGGAGAGGACTGGTCTATATCAACCCAGTCATATAGAATCACACTGGGAGAGGACTGGTCTGTATCAACCCAGTCATATAGAATCACACTGGGAGAGGACTGGTCTATATCAACCCAGTCATATAGAATCACACTGGGAGAGGACTGGTCTGTATCATATAGACTCACACTGGGAGAGGACTAGTCTGTATCAACCCAGTCATATAGAATCACACTGGGAGAGGACTGGTCTATATCAACCCAGTCATATAGAATCACACTGGGAGAGGACTGGTCTGTATCAACCCAGTTATATAGAATCACACTGGGAGAGGACTGGTCTATATCAACCCAGTCATATAGAATCACACTGGGAGAGGACTGGTCTATATCAACCCAGTCATATAGAATCACACTGGGAGAGGACTGGTCTGTATCAACCCAGTCATATAGAATCACACTGGGAGAGGACTGGTCTGTATCAACCCAGTCATATAGAATCACACTGGGAGAGGACTGGTCTATATCAACCCAGTCATATAGAATCACACTGGGAGAGGACTGGTCTGTATCATATAGAATCACACTGGGAGAGGACTGGTCTGTATCAACCCAGTCATATAGAATCACACTGGGAGAGGACTGGTCTGTATCAACCCAGTCATATAGAATCACACTGGGAGAGGACTGGTCTGTATCAACCCAGTCATATAGAATCACACTGGGAGAGGACTGGTCTATATCAACCCAGTCATATAGAATCACACTGGGAGAGGACTGGTCTATATCAACCCAGTCATATAGAATCACACTGGGAGAGGACTGGTCTATATCAACCCAGTCATATAGAATCACACTGGGAGAGGACTGGTCTATATCAACCCAGTCATATAGAATCACACTGGGAGAGGACTGGTCTGTATCAACCCAGTCATATAGAATCACACTGGGAGAGGACTGGTCTGCATCAACCCAGTCATATAGAATCACACTGGGAGAGGACTGGTCTATATCATATAGAATCACACTGGGAGAGGACTGGTCTATATCATATAGAATCACACTGGGAGAGGACTGGTCTGTATCAACCCAGTCATATAGAATCACACTGGGAGAGGACTGGTCTATATCAACCCAGTCATATAGAATCACACTGGGAGAGGACTGGTCTATATCAACCCAGTCATATAGAATCACACTGGGAGAGGACTGGTCTGTATCATATAGAATCACACTGGGAGAGGACTGGTCTGCATCAACCCAGTCATATAGAAACACACTGGGAGAGGACTGGTCTATATCAACCCAGTCATATAGAATCACACTGGGAGAGGACTGGTCTATATCATATAGAATCACACTGGGAGAGGACTGGTCTATATCAACCCAGTCATATAGAATCACACTGGGAGAGGACTGGTCTGTATCATATAGAATCACACTGGGAGAGGACTGGTCTGTATCATATAGAAACACACTGGGAGAGGACTGGTCTATATCAACCCAGTCATATAGAATCACACTGGGAGAGGACTGGTCTATATCAACCCAGTCATATAGACTCACACTGGGAGAGGACTGGTCTATATCAACCCAGTCATATAGAATCACACTGGGAGAGGACTGGTCTATATCAACCCAGTCATATAGAATCACACTGGGAGAGGACTGGTCTATATCAACCCAGTCATATAGAATCACACTGGGAGAGGACTGGTCTATATCAACCCAGTCATATAGAATCACACTGGGAGAGGACTGGTCTGTATCAACCCAGTCATATAGAATCACACTGGGAGAGGACTGGTCTATATCAACCCAGTCATATAGAAACACACTGGGAGAGGACTGGTCTATATCAACCCAGTCATATAGAATCACACTGGGAGAGGACTGGTCTATATCATATAGAATCACACTGGGAGAGGACTGGTCTGTATCATATAGAATCACACTGGGAGAGGACTGGTCTATATCATATAGACTCACACTGGGAGAGGACTGGTCTGTATCAACCCAGTCATATAGAATCACACTGGGAGAGGACTGGTCTGTATCAACCCAGTCATATAGAATCACACTGGGAGAGGACTGGTCTGTATCATATAGAATCACACTGGGAGAGGACTGGTCTATATCAACCCAGTCATATAGAATCACACTGGGAGAGGACTGGTCTATATCAACCCAGTCATATAGAATCACACTGGGAGAGGACTGGTCTATATCAACCCAGTCATATAGAATCACACTGGGAGAGGACTGGTCTGTATCAACCCAGTCATATAGAATCACACTGGGAGAGGACTGGTCTGTATCATATAGAATCACACTGGGAGAGGACTGGTCTGTATCAACCCAGTCATATAGAATCACACTGGGAGAGGACTGGTCTGTATCAACCCAGTCATATAGAATCACACTGGGAGAGGACTGGTCTGTATCAACCCAGTCATATAGAATCACACTGGGAGAGGACTGGTCTGTATCAACCCAGTCATATAGAATCACACTGGGAGAGGACTGGTCTGTATCAACCCAGTCATATAGAAACACACTGGGAGAGGACTGGTCTATATCAACCCAGTCATATAGAATCACACTGGGAGAGGACTGGTCTGTATCAACCCAGTCATATAGAATCACACTGGGAGAGTACTGGTCTGTATCATATAGAATCACACTGGGAGAGGACTGGTCTGTATCAACCCAGTCAAATAGAATCACACTGGGAGAGGACTGGTCTATATCAACCCAGTCATATAGAATCACACTGGGAGAGGACTTGTCTGTATCAACCCAGTCATATAGAATCACACTGGGAGAGGACTGGTCTATATCAACCCAGTCATATAGAATCACACTGGGAGAGGACTGGTCTGTATCATATAGAAACACACTGGGAGAGGACTGGTCTATATCAACCCAGTCATATAGAATCACACTGGGAGAGGACTGGTCTATATCAACCCAGTCATATAGAATCACACTGGGAGAGGACTGGTCTATATCAACCCAGTCATATAGAATCACACTGGGAGAGGACTGGTCTATATCAACCCAGTCATATAGAATCACACTGGGAGAGGACTGGTCTATATCAACCCAGTCATATAGAATCACACTGGGAGAGGACTGGTCTGTATCAACCCAGTCATATAGAATCACACTGGGAGAGGACTGGTCTATATCAACCCAGTCATATAGAATCACACTGGGAGAGGACTGGTCTATATCAACCCAGTCATATAGAATCACACTGGGAGAGGACTGGTCTATATCAACCCAGTCATATAGAATCACACTGGGAGAGGACTGGTCTGTATCAACCCAGTCATATAGAATCACACTGGGAGAGGACTGGTCTATATCAACCCAGTCATATAGAAACACACTGGGAGAGGACTGGTCTATATCAACCCAGTCATATAGAATCACACTGGGAGAGGACTGGTCTATATCATATAGAATCACACTGGGAGAGGACTGGTCTGTATCATATAGAATCACACTGGGAGAGGACTGGTCTATATCATATAGACTCACACTGGGAGAGGACTGGTCTGTATCAACCCAGTCATATAGAATCACACTGGGAGAGGACTGGTCTGTATCAACCCAGTCATATAGAATCACACTGGGAGAGGACTGGTCTGTATCATATAGAATCACACTGGGAGAGGACTGGTCTATATCAACCCAGTCATATAGAATCACACTGGGAGAGGACTGGTCTATATCAACCCAGTCATATAGAATCACACTGGGAGAGGACTGGTCTATATCAACCCAGTCATATAGAATCACACTGGGAGAGGACTGGTCTGTATCAACCCAGTCATATAGAATCACACTGGGAGAGGACTGGTCTGTATCAACCCAGTCATATAGAATCACACTGGGAGAGGACTGGTCTATATCAACCCAGTCATATAGAATCACACTGGGAGAGGACTGGTCTGTATCAACCCAGTCATATAGAATCACACTGGGAGAGGACTGGTCTGTATCAACCCAGTCATATAGAATCACACTGGGAGAGGACTGGTCTGTATCATATAGAATCACACTGGGAGAGGACTGGTCTATATCAACCCAGTCATATAGAATCACACTGGGAGAGGACTGGTCTGTATCAACCCAGTCATATAGAAACACACTGGGAGAGGACTGGTCTATATCAACCCAGTCATATAGAATCACACTGGGAGAGGACTGGTCTGTATCAACCCAGTCATATAGAAACACACTGGGAGAGGACCGGTCTATATCAACCCAGTCATATAGAATCACACTGGGAGAGGACTGGTCTATATCAACCCAGTCATATAGAATCACACTGGGAGAGGACTGGTCTGTATCAACCCAGTCATATAGAAACACACTGGGAGAGGACTGGTCTATATCATATAGAATCACACTGGGAGAGGACTGGTCTATATCATATAGAATCACACTGGGAGAGGACTGGTCTGTATCATATAGAATCACACTGGGAGAGGACTGGTCTGTATCAACCCAGTCATATAGAATCACACTGGGAGAGGACTGGTCTGTATCAACCCAGTCATATAGAAACACACTGGGAGAGGACTGGTCTGTATCAACCCAGTCATATAGAATCACACTGGGAGAGGACTGGTCTGTATCAACCCAGTCATATAGAATCACACTGGGAGAGGACTGGTCTGTATCAACCCAGTCATATAGAATCACACTGGGAGAGGACTGGTCTGTATCAACCCAGTCATATAGACTCACACTGGGAGAGGACTGGTCTGTATCAACCCAGTCATATAGAATCACACTGGGAGAGGACTGGTCTGTATCAACCCAGTCATATAGAATCACACTGGGAGAGGACTGGTCTGTATCAACCCAGTCATATAGAATCACACTGGGAGAGGACTGGTCTGTATCAACCCAGTCATATAGAATCACACTGGGAGAGGACTGGTCTGTATCATATAGAAACACACTGGGAGAGGACTGGTCTGTATCAACCCAGTCATCTAGAATCACACTGGGAGAGGACTGGTCTGTATCATATAGAATCACACTGGGAGAGGACTGGTCTATATCAACCCAGTCATATAGAATCACACTGGGAGAGGACTGGTCTGTATCAACCCAGTCATATAGAATCACACTGGGAGAGGACTGGTCTATATCAACCCAGTCATATAGAATCACACTGGGAGAGGACTGGTCTGTATCAACCCAGTCATATAGAATCACACTGGGAGAGGACTGGTCTATATCAACCCAGTCATATAGAATCACACTGGGAGAGGACTGGTCTGTATCAACCCAGTCACATAGAAACACACTGGGAGAGGACTGGTCTATATCAACCCAGTCATATAGAATCACACTGGGAGAGGACTGGTCTGTATCAACCCAGTCATATAGAATCACACTGGGAGAGGACTGGTCTGTATCAACCCAGTCATATAGAATCACACTGGGAGAGGACTGGTCTGTATCATATAGAATCACACTGGGAGAGGACTGGTCTGTATCAACCCAGTCATATAGAAACACACTGGGAGAGGACTGGTCTATATCATATAGAATCACACTGGGAGAGGACTGGTCTATATCATATAGAATCACACTGGGAGAGGACTGGTCTATATCATATAGAATCACACTGGGAGAGGACTGGTCTGTATCAACCCAGTCATATAGAATCACACTGGGAGAGGACTGGTCTGTATCAACCCAGTCATATAGAATCACACTGGGAGAGGACTGGTCTATATCATATAGAATCACACTGGGAGAGGACTGGTCTGTATCAACCCAGTCATATAGAATCACACTGGGAGAGGACTGGTCTATATCAACCCAGTCATATAGAATCACACTGGGAGAGGACTGGTCTGTATCAACCCAGTCATATAGAAACACACTGGGAGAGGACTGGTCTATATCATATAGAATCACACTGGGAGAGGACTGGTCTGTATCATATAGAATCACACTGGGAGAGGACTGGTCTGTATCATATAGAATCACACTGGGAGAGGACTGGTCTGTATCATATAGAAACACACTGGGAGAGGACTGGTCTATATCATATAGAATCACACTGGGAGAGGACTGTTCTGTATCATATAGAAACACACTGGGAGAGGACTGGTCTATATCATATAGAATCACACTGGGAGAGGACTGGTCTATATCATATAGAATCACACTGGGAGAGGACTGGTCTATATCATATAGAATCACACTGGGAGAGGACTGGTCTGTATCATATAGAATCACACTGGGAGAGGACTGGTCTATATCATATAGATTCACACAGGGAGAGGACTGGTCTGTATCATATAGAAACACACTGGGAGAGGACTGGTCTGTATCATATAGATTCACACAGGGAGAGGACTGGTCTATATCATATAGAATCACACTGGGAGAGGACTGGCCTATATCATATAGAATCACACTGGGTGAGGACTGGCCTATATCATATAGAATCACACTGGAGAGGACCACAGCACGGGTGAACGGATGATCTCTGCCTGTGTTTTTCTCACCGTGAAGCATGGAGGAGGAGGTGTGATGGTGTGAGGGTGCTTTGATGTTGACACTGTCTGTGATTTATTCAGAATTCAAGTCACACTTAACCAGCATGGCTACCACAAAATTCTGCAGGGTTACGCCATCCCATCTGGTTTGGGCTTAGTGGGACTATCATTTGTTTTTCAACAGGGCAATGACCCAACACACCTCCAGGCTGTGTAAGGGCTATTTGACAAAGAAGGAGGGTGATGGAGTGCTGCATCAGATGACCTGGCATCCACAATCACCCGACCTCAACCCAATTGAGATGTTTTGGGATGAGTCGGACCCCAGAATGAAGGAAAAGCAGCCAACAATTGCTCACCTTATTTGGGACCTCCTTCAAGACTGTTGGAAAAGCATTCCAGGTGAAGCTGGTTGAGAGAATGCCAAGAGTCTGCAAAGCTGTCATCAAGGCAAAGAGTGGCTACTTTGAACAATCTCAAATATAAAATATATTCTGATTTGTTTAACACTTTTTTGGTTACTACATGATTCCATACGTGTTATTTCATACTGTTGATGTCTTCACTATTATTCTACAATGTAGAAAATAGTCAAATTAAAGAAAAAACATTGAATGAGTAGGTGTGTCCAAACTATTGACTGGTAGTGTACGTCTTGGCTAAATTCCAGACCTGTCCCCATACCATCCATACCAACAAGACTCCCTAAATTTTATCAGCATATCGATTGCGCAACCAGGGGTGGAAAAACCTTGGATCACTGCTACTCTAACTTCCGCGACGCATATAAGGCCCTGCCCCGCCCTCCTTTCGGAAAAGCTGACCACGACTCCATTTTGCTGATACCTGCCTACAGACAAAAACTAAAACAAGAAGCTCCCACGCTGAGGTCTGTCCAACGCTGGTCCGACCAAGCTGACTCCACACTCCAAGACTGCTTCCATCACGTGGACTGGGACATGTTTCGTATTGCGTCAGATAACAACATTGACGAATACACTGATTCGGTGTTCATTAGAACGTGCGTTGAAGATGTCGTTCCCATAGCAACGATTAAAACATTCCCTAACCAGAAACCGTGGATTGATGGCAGCATTCGGGTGAAACTGAAAGCGCAAACCACTGCTTTTAATCAGGGCAAGGTGTCTGGTAACATGACCGAGTACAAACAGTGCAGCTATTCCCTCCGCAAGGCTATCAAACAAGCTAAGCGTCAGTACAGAGACAAAGTAGAATTCAACGGCTCAGACACAAGAGGCATGTGGCAGGGTCTACAGTCAATCACGGACTACAGGAAGAAATCCAGCCCAGTCACGGACCAGGATGTCTTGCTCCCAGGCAGACTAAATAACTTTTTTGCCCGCTTTGAGGACAATACAGAGCCACTGACACGGCCTGCAACGGAAACATGCGGTCTCTCCTTCACTGCAGCCGAGGTGAGTAAAACATTTAAACGTGTTAACCCTCGCAAGGCTGCAGGCCCAGACGGCATCCCCAGCCGCGCCCTCAGAGCATGCGCAGACCAGCTGGCTGGTGTGTTTACGGACATATTCAATCAATCCCTATACCAGTCTGCTGTTCCCACATGCTTCAAGAGGGCCACCATTGTTCCTGTTCCCAAGAAAGCTAAGGTAACTGAACTAAACGACTACCGCCCCGTAGCACTCACTTCCGTCATCATGAAGTGCTTTGAGAGACTAGTCAAGGACCATATCACCTCCACCCTACCTGACACCCTAGACCCACTCCAATTTGCTTACCGCCCAAATAGGTCCACAGACGATGCAATCTCAACCACACTGCACACTGCCCTAACCCATCTGGACAAGAGGAATACCTATGTGAGAATGCTGTTCATCGACTACAGCTCGGCATTCAACACCATAGTACCCTCCAAGCTCGTCATCAAGCTCGAGACCCTGGGTCTCGACCCCGCCCTGTGCAACTGGGTACTGGACTTCCTGACGGGCCGCCCCCAGGTGGTGAGGGTAAGTAACAACATCTCCTCCCCACTGATCCTCAACACTGGGGCCCCTCAAGGGTGCGTTCTGAGCACTCTTCTGTACTCCCTGTTCACCCACGACTGTGTGGCCACGCACGCCTCCAACTCAATCATCAAGTTTGCGGACGACACAACAGTGGTAGGCTTGATTACCAACAACGACGAGACAGCCTACAGGGAGGAGGTGAGGGCCCTCGGAGTGTGGTGTCAGGAAAATAACCTCACACTCAACGTCAACAAAACTAAGGAGATGATTGTGGACTTCAGGAAACAGCAGAGGGAACACCCCCCTATCCACATCGATGGAACAGTAGTGGAGAGAGTAGCAAGTTTTAAGTTCCTCGGCATACACGTCACAGACAAACTGAATTGGCCCACTCACACAGACAGCATTGTGAAGAAGGCGCAGCAGCGCCTCTTCAACCTCAGGAGGCTGAAGAAATTCAGCTTGTCACCAAAAGCACTCACAAACTTCTACAGATGCACAATCGAGAGCATCCTGGCGGGCTGTATCACCGCCTGGTACGGCAACTGCTCCGCCCTCAACCGTAAGGCTCTCCAGAGGGTAGTGAGGTCTGCACAACGCATCACCGGGGGCAAACTACCTGCCCTCCAGGACACCTACACCACCCGATGTTACAGGAAGGCCATAAAGATCATCAAGGACATCAACCACCCGAGCCACTGCCTGTTCACCCCGCTATCATCCAGAATGTGAGGTCAGTACAGATGCAAAGCTGGGACCGAGAGACTGAAAAACAGCTTCTATCTCAAGGCCATCAGACTGTTAAACAGCCACCACTAACATTGAGTGGCTGCTGCCTACACACTGACACTGACTCAACTCCAGCCACTTTAATAATGGGAATTGATGGGAAATTATGTAAATATATCACTAGCCACTTTAAACAATGCTACCTTATATAATGTTACTTACCCTACATTATTCATCTCATATGCATACGTATATACTGTACTCTATATTGCATCCTAGACTGCATCCTTATGTACTACATGTATCACTAGCCACTTTAACTATGCCACTTTGTTTACATACTCATCTCATATGTATATACTGTACTCGATACCATCTACTGTATCTTGCCTATGCTGCTCTGTACCATCACCCATTCATATATCCTTATGTACATATTCTTTATCCCCTTACACTGTGTATAATAACAGTAGTTTAGGAATTGTTAGTTAGATTACTTGTTGGTTATTACTGCATTGTTGGAACTAGAAGCACAAGCATTTCGCTACACACGCATTAACATCTGCTAACCATGTGTATGTGACAAATAAAATTTGATTTGATTTTTTTTTTTCTGCTGCAAAGCAGGAAATGCAAACTTGGAGTATATTTGAGGTTTAAAAAGACTTCTAAAGTTTGTCATTTCCATTTATAAATTTCAGATGTATCGCAATCGCTACATAAATGTCCATGAATAATAATCTACATAATTATTCAACATTTCCTTTTCCTGCAGGATTTATTTCCTGCTGAGGCAAACTGGTGTGAATTTAGGATCCTACATCTGTACATACGGTGACTACATTTGAGAGAAGCACATGTAGTTGAAAAATCAGCAGAACCAAACCGTGATGAGAACATCTGACCTGTTCAACCATCAGCAGAACCAAACCGTGATGACAACATCTGACCTGTTCAACCATCAGCAGAACCAAACCGTGATGACAACATCTGACCTGTTCAACCATCAGCAGAACCAAACCGTGATGACAACATCTGACCTGTTCAACCATCAGCAGAACCAAACCGCGATGACAACATCTGACCTGTTCAACCATCAGCAGAACCAAACCGTGATGACAACATCTGACCTGTTCAACCATCAGCAGAACCAAACCGTGAAGACAACATCTGACCTGTTCAACCATCAGCAGAACCAAACCGTGATGACAACATCCAGCAACATCTGACCTGTTCAACCATCAGCAGAACCAAACCGTGATGACAACATCTGACCTGTTCAACCATCAGCAGAAACAAACCGCGATGACAACATCCGTACGGTCTCTTTAATCCCAACATCTGAACGGTCTCCTTAATCCCAACATCTGAACGGTCTCTTTAATCCCAACAATTGAACGGTCTCTTTAATCCCAACATCTGAACGGTCTCTTTAATCCCAACATCTGAACCATCTCTTTAATCACAACATTTGAACGGTCTCTTTAATCCCAACATTTGAACGGTCTCTTTAATCCCAACAACTGAACGGTCTCTTTAATCCCAACATCTGAACGGTCTCTTTAATTCCAACATCTGAATGGTCTCTTTAATCCCAACATTTGAACGGTCTCTTTAATCCCAACATTTGAACGGTCTCTTTAATCCCAACAACTGAACGGTCTCTTTAATCACAGCATTTGAACGGTCTCTTTAATCCCAACATTTGAACGGTCTCTTTAATCCCAACATCTGAACGGTCTCTTTAATCCCAACGTCTGAACCATCTCTTTAATCACAACATTTGAACGGTCTCTTTAATCACAACATTTGAACGGTCTCTTTAATCCCAACATCTGAACGGTCTCTTTAATCACAACATTTGAACGGTCTCTTTAATCCCAACATCTGAACCATCTCTTTAATCCCAACAACTGAACGGTCTCTTTAATCACAACATCTGAACGGTCTCTTTAATCCCAACATCTGAACGGTCTCTTTAATCCCAACATCTGAACGGTCTCTTTAATCACAACATTTGAACGGTCTCTTTAATCCCAACATCTGAACCATCTCTTTAATCCCAACAACTGAACGGTCTCTTTAATCACAACATCTGAACGGTCTCTTTAATCCCAACATCTGAATGGTCTCTTTAATCCCAACATTTGAACGGTCTCTTTAATCCCAACAACTGAACGGTCTCTTTAATCACAACATTTGAACGGTCTCTTTAATCCCAACATTTGAACGGTCTCTTTAATCCCAACATTTGAACGGTCTCTTTAATCCCAACATCTGAACGGTCTCTTTAATCCCAACGTCTGAACCATCTCTTTAATCACAACATTTGAACGGTCTCTTTAATCACAACATTTGAACGGTCTCTTTAATCACAACATTTGAACGGTCTCTTTAATCACAACATTTGAACGGTCTCTTTAATCACAACATTTGAACGGTCTCTTTAATCCCAACATCTGAACCATCTCTTTAATCCCAACATCTGAACGGTCTCTTTAATCAATAATGATGTCTCTGTTGTGTTCTGGCAGAAACTCCAACATGCTCAGTCTCCTAGCAACAGTGTTCTCAGCCCGTATCAAGATGATCTCCCTGATGTAACACATACACACACACACACACACACACACACACACACACACACACACACACACACACACACACACACACACACACACACACACACACACACACACACACACACCATAGAGGACCTCCTATACCATGACAGACCATGAGAACAGTCACCCAGCATAGATCGATTCATACCATGTGTCACTGTAAGAGGGGAAAACTCTTTCCCCTCTCTCTATATATATAGTATCTCTCTCCCTCTATCTGGATATCTCTCTCTATATAGTATCTCTCTCCCTCTATCTAGATATCTCTCTCTATATATAGTATCTCTCTCCCTCTATCTAGATATCTCTCTATAATTCAATTCAATTCAAGGGGCTTTATTGGCATGGGTAACATGTGTTAACATTGCCAAAGCAAGTAAGGTAGATAATATATAAAGTGAAATAAACAATAATAATGAACAGTAGACATCACACATACAGAAGTTTCAAAACTTCTGGCAGACATATCAGTGTGGATGACGGATCACCACCTCAAGCTGAACCTCGGCAAGACGGAGCTGCTCTTCCTTCCCTGGGAAGGACTGCCCGTTCCATGATCTCGCCATCACGGTTGACAACTCCATTGTGTCCTCCTCCCAGAGCGCTAAGAACCTTGGCGTGATCCTGGACAACACCCTGTCGTTCTCAACCAACATCATGGCGGTGGCCCGTTCCTGTAGGTTCATGCTCTACAACATCCGCAGAGTACGACCCTGCCTCACACAGGAAGCGGCGCAGGTCCTAATCCAGGCACTTGTCATCTCCCGTCTGGATTACTGCAACTCGCTGTTGGCTGGGCTCCCTGCCTGTGCCATTAAACCCCTACAACTCATCCAGAACGCCGCAGCCCGTCTGGTGTTCAACCTTCCCAAGTTCTCTCACGTCACCCCGCTCCTCCGCTTTCTCCACTGGCTTCCAGTTGAAGCTCGCATCCGCTACAAGACCATGGTGCTCGCCTACGGAGCTGTGAGGGGAACGGCACCGCAGTACCTCCAGGCTCTGATCAGGCCCTACACCCAAACAAGGACACTGCGTTCATCCACCTCTGGCCTGCTCGCCTCCCTACCACTGAGGAAGTACAGTTCCCGCTCAGCCCAGTCAAAACTGTTCGCTGCTCTGGCCCCCAATGGTGGAACAAACTCCCTCACGACGCCAGGACAGCGGAGTCAATCACCACCTTCCGGAGACACCTGAAACCCCACCTCTTCAAGGAATACCTAGGATAGGATAAGTAATCCTTCTCACCCCCCCCTCCCCCTTAATGATTTAGATGCACTATTGTAAAGTGGCTGTTCCACTGGATGTCATAAGGTGAATTCACCAATTTGTAAGTCGCTCTGGATAAGAGCGTCTGCTAAATGACTTAAATGTAAATGTAAATGTAAGACATTACAAATGTCATATTATATATATATACAGTGTTTTTACAATGTACAAATGGTTAAGGACACAAGATAGAATAAATAAGCATAGATATGGGTTGTATTTACAATGGTGCGTGTTCTTCACTGGTTACCCTTTTCTCGTGGCAACAGGTCACAAATCTTGCTGCTCTGATGGCACACTGTGGAATTTCACCCAGTAGATATGGGAGTTTTTCAAAATTGGATTTGTTTTCGAAATCTTTGTGGATCTGTGTAATCTGAGGGAAATATGTCTCTCTAATATGGTCATACATTGGGCAGGAGGTTAGGAAGTGCAGCTCAGTTTCCACCTCATTTTGTGGGCAGTGAGCACATAGCCTGTCTTCTCTTGAGAGCCATGTCTGCCTACGGCAGCCTTTCTCAATAGCAAGGCTATGCTCGCTGAGTCTGTACATAGTCAAAGCTTTCCTTAATTTTTGGTCAGTCACAGTGGTCAGGTATTCTGCCGCTGTGTACTCTCTGTGTAGGGCCAAATAGCATTCTAGTTTGCTCTGTTTTTTTGTTAATTCTTTCCAATGTGTCAAGTAATTATCTTTTTGTTTTCTCATGATTTGGTTGGGTCTAATTGTGCTGCTGTCATGGGGCTCTGTAGGGTGTGTTTGTGAACAGAGCCCCAGGACCAGCTTGCTTAGGGGACTCTTCTCCAGGTTCATCTCTCTGTAGGTGATGGCTTTGTTGTGGAAGGTTTGGGAATCGCTTCCTTTTAGGTGGGTATAGTATCTATATATAGTATATCTCTCCCTCTATCTAGATATCTCTCTCTTTATATAGTATATCTCTCCCTCTATCTAGATATCTCTCTCTATATATAGTATATCTCTCCCTCTATCTAGATATATCTCTCTTTATATAGTATATCTCTCCCTCTATCTAGATATCTCTCTCTATATATAGTATCTCTCTCCCTCTATCTAGATATCTCTCTCTATATATAGTATATCTCTCCCTCTATCTAGATATCTCTCTCTTTATATAGTATATCTCTCCCTCTATCTAGATATCTCTCTCTATATATAGTATCTCTCTCCCTCTATCTAGATATCTCTCTATATATATAGTATATCTCCCTCTATCTAGATATCTCTCTATATATAGTATCTCAATTCAATTCAATTCAATTCAAGGGGCTTTATTGGCATGGGAAACATATGTTAACATTGCCAAAGCAAGTAAGGTATATAATATATAAAGTGAAATAAACAATAAAAATTAACAGTAGACATCACACATACAGAAGTTTCAAAACAATAAAGACATTACAAATGTCATATTATATATATATATATACAGTGTTTTTACAATGTACAAATGGTAAAGGACACAAGATAAAATAAATAAGCATAGATATGTGTATTTACAATGGTGCGTGTTCTTCACTGGTTGCCCTTTTCTCGTGGCAACAGGTCACAAATCTTGCTGCTCTGATGGCACACTGTGGAATTTCACCCAGTAGATATGGGAGTTTTTCAAAATTGGATTTGTTTTCGAATTCTTTGTGGATCTGTGTAATCTGAGGGAAATATGTCTCTCTAATATGGTCATACATTGGGCAGGAGGTTAGGAAGTGCAGCTCAGTTTCCACCTCATTTTGTGGGCAGTGAGCACATAGCCTGTCTTCCCTTGAGAGCCATGTCTGCCTACGGCCTATCTCTCTCCCTCTATCTAGATCTCTCTCTCTATATATAGTATCTCTCTCCCTCTATCTAGATATCTCTCTCTATATATAGTATCTCTCTCCCTCTATCTAGATATCTCTCTCTATATATATAGTATCTCTCTCCCTCTATCTAGATATCTCTATATATAGTATCTCTCCATCTATCTAGATATCTCTCTTTATATATATATACAGTATCTCTCTCCCTCTATCTAGATATCTCTCTATATATATAGTATCTCTCCCTCTATCTAGATATCTCTCTCTATATATATATATACAGTATCTCTCTCACTCTATCTAGATATCTCTCGCTCTATATATAGTATCTCTCCCTCTATCTAGATATCTCTCTCTATATATAGTATCTCTCTCCCTCTATCTAGATATATCTCTATATATAGTATCTCTCTCCCTCTCTCTAGATATCTATATATATATATATATATATAGTATCTCTCTCCCTGTCTGTCTCTCTCTCTGTTCCCTGTTTCAATTATTCTAATAACAGATCACCTGTCTGTCTCTCTCTGTTCCCTGTTTCAGATCACCTGTCTGTCTCTGTTCCCTGTTTCAGATCACCTGTCTGTCTCTCTCTGTTCCCTGTTTCAGATCACCTGTCTGTCTCTCTCTGTTCCCTGTTTCAGATCACCTGTCTGTCTCTCTCTGTTCCCTGTTTCAGATCACCTGTCTGTCTCTCTCTGTTCCCTGTTTCAGTTATTCTAATAACAATTCACCTGTCTGTCTCTCTCTCTGTTCCCTGTTTCAGATCACCTCTCTCTCTCTGTTCCCTGTTTCAGATCACCTCTCTCTCTCTCTGTTCCCTGTTTCAGTTATTCTAATAACAGATCACCTGTCTGTCTCTCTCTCTGTTCCCTGTTTCAGTTATTCTAATAACAGATCACCCGTCTGTCTCTCTCTCTGTTCCCTGTTTCAGTTATTCTAATAACAATTCACCTGTCTGTCTCTCTCTCTGTTCCCTGTTTCAGATCACCTCTCTCTCTCTGTTCCCTGTTTCAGTTATTCTACTAACAGATCACCTGTCTGTCTCTCTCTCTGTTCCCTGTTTCAGATCACCTGTCTGTCTCCCTCTCTGTTCCCTGTTTCAGATCACCTGTCTGTCTCCCTCTCTGTTCCCTGTTTCAGATCACCTGTCTGTCTCCCTCTCTGTTCCCTGTTTCAGATCACCTGTCTGTCTCCCTCTCTGTTCCCTGTTTCAGATCACCTGTCTGTCTCCCTCTCTGTTCCCTGTTTCAGATCACCTGTCTGTCTCCCTCTCTGTTCCCTGTTTCAGATCACCTGTCTGTCTCCCTCTCTGTTCCCTGTTTCAATTATTCTAATAACAGATCACCTGTCTGTCTCTCTCTGTTCCCTGTTTCAGATCACCTGTCTGTCTCTCTCTGTTCCCTGTTTCAGATCACCTGTCTGTCTCCCTCTCTCTGTTCCCTGTTTCAGATCACCTCTCTCTCTCTGTTCCCTGTTTCAGTTATTCTACAAACAGATCACCTGTCTGTCTCTCTCTGTTCCCTGTTTCAGATCACCTCTCTCTCTCTGTTCCCTGTTTCAGTTATTCTAATAACAGATCACCTGTCTGTCTCTCTCTGTTCCCTGTTTCAGATCACCTCTCTCTCTCTGTTCCCTGTTTCAATTATTCTAATAACAGATCACCTGTCTGTCTCTCTCTGTTCCCTGTTTCAGTTATTCTACAAACAGATCACCTGTCTGTCTCTTCCTCCTCGAAGGGCGGTGTGTTTTATGTCCCTGTAATACACGGTATAATATAAATAACAATAATATAAAGTTCATTCTTTAATTTCCATCTTCTATATGTGTCTGAGCTGCTTTTTAAAAGACAACAGTCGAAATGAAAATCATTTTAGGACTGATGGCTTTGGGGTAAAACTAAACGAGCGGTTGTGTTTGTTTGGTTACCAAGGCAACTACCGTAGTTGATCTAGTAAACCTGCAGGTGTGTTTGTTTGGTTACCAAGGCAACTACCGTAGTTGATCTAGTAAACCTGCAGGTGTGTTTGTGTGGTTACCAAGGCAACTACCGTAGTTGATCTAGTAAACCTGCAGGTGTGTTTGTTTGGTTACCAAGGCAACTACCGTAGTTGATCTAGTAAACTTGCAAGTGTGTTTGTTTGGTTACCAAGGCAACTACCGTAGTTGATCTAGTAAACCTGCAGGTGTGTTTGTTTGGTTACCAAGGCAACTACCGTAGTTGATCTAGTAAACCTGCAGGTGTGTTTGTTTGGTTACCAAGGCAACTACCGTAGTTGATCTAGTAAACTTGCAAGTGTGTTTGTTTGGTTACCAAGGCAACTACCGTAGCTGATCTAGTAAACCTGCAGGTGTGTTTGTTTGGTTACCAAGGCAACTACCGTAGTTGATCTAGTAAGCTTGCAAGCGACTTCAGTGGATGTTTGAACACATTTCTATAATCCCTTCCTTAATGGACTGTGTGTTAGCGCTTGATATTATGGGCTGTTAGAGGTTAGTTCTCATCATGGAGTCTAAGAGAGCTTTTGCGTTCTGTGATCCGATGTTGTCAGTGTGCGTTTGGTCTTCCCGATTTATAGTTTAGGTCACGGGCCACTGGATAGCGCAGATGACTCCTGTTGGAGACGGCCAGTAGTCAGGCTCTTCAGGGTGAAGGGATTGTTGGTTTGGAGACAGCCAGTAGTCAGGCTCTTCAGGGTGAAGGGATTGTTGGTTTGGAGGGGTCAGTAGTCAGCCTCTTCAGGGTGAAGGGATTGTTGGTTTGGAGGGGCCAGTAGTCAGCCTCTTCAGGGTGGAGGGATTGTTGGTTTGGAGACAGCCAGTAGTCAGGCTCTTCAGGGTGAAGGGATTGTTGGTTTGGAGGGGTCAGTAGTCAGCCTCTTCAGGGTGAAGGGATTGTTGGTTTGGAGGGGCCAGTAGTCAGCCTCTTCAGGGTGAAGGGATTGTTGGTTTGGAGGGGCCAGTAGTCAGACTCTTCAGGGTGAAGGGATTGTTGGTTTGGAGACGCCAGTAGTCAGCCTCTTCAGGGTGAAGGGATTGTTGGTTTGGAGGGGCCAGTAGTCAGGCTCTTCAGGGTGGAGGGATTGTTGGTTTGGAGGGGCCAGTAGTCAGGCTCTTCAGGGTGGAGGGATTGTTGGTTTGGAGGGGCCAGTAGTCAGGCTCTTCAGGGTGGAGGGATTGTTGGTTTGGAGACAGCCAGTAGTCAGGCTCTTCAGGGTGAAGGGATTGTTGGTTTGGAGGGGCCAGTAGTCAGGCTCTTCAGGGTGAAGGGATTGTTGGTTTGGAGGGGCCAGTAGTCACCCTCTTCAGGGTGAAGGGATTGTTGGTTTGGAGGGGCCAGTAGTCAGGCTCTTCAGGGTGAAGGGATTGTTGGTTTGGAGGGTCCAGTAGTCAGGCTCTTCAGGGTGAAGGGATTGTTGGTTTGGAGGGGCCAGTAGTCAGCCTCTTCAGGGTGAAGGGATTGTTGGTTTGGAGACGCCAGTAGTCAGGCTCTTCAGGGTGAAGGGATTGTTGGTTTGGAGGGGCCAGTAGTCAGCCTCTTCAGGGTGGAGGGATTGTTGGTTTGGAGGGGCCAGTAGTCAGGCTTTACATGGTGAAGGGATTGTTGTTTTGGAGGGGCCAGTAGTCAGGCTCTTCAGGGTGAAGGGATTGTTGGTTTGGTGGGGCCAGTAGTCAGGCTCTTCAGGGTGAAGGGATTGTTGTTTGGAGGGGCCAGTTGTCAGCCTCTTCAGGGTGAAGGGATTGTTGGTTTGGAGGGGCCAGTAGTCAGGCTCTTCAGGGTGAAGGGATTTTTGGTTTGGAGGGGCCAGTAGTCAGCCTCTTCAGGGTGAAGGGATTGTTGGCTTGGAGGGGCCAGTAGTTAGGCTCTTCAGGGTGAAGGGATTGTTGGTTTGGAGACGCCAGTAGTCAGCCTCTTCAGGGTGAAGGGATTGTTGGTTTGGAGGGGCCAGTAGTCAGGCTCTTCAGGGTGGAGGGATTGTTGGTTTGGAGGGGCCAGTAGTCAGGCTCTTCAGGGTGGAGGGATTGTTGGTTTGGAGGGGCCAGTAGTCAGGCTCTTCAGGGTGGAGGGATTGTTGGTTTGGAGACAGCCAGTAGTCAGGCTCTTCAGGGTGAAGGGATTGTTGGTTTGGAGGGGCCAGTAGTCAGGCTCTTCAGGGTGAAGGGATTGTTGGTTTGGAGGGGCCAGTAGTCACCCTCTTCAGGGTGAAGGGATTGTTGGTTTGGAGGGGCCAGTAGTCAGGCTCTTCAGGGTGAAGGGATTGTTGGTTTGGAGGGTCCAGTAGTCAGGCTCTTCAGGGTGAAGGGATTGTTGGTTTGGAGACGCCAGTAGTCAGCCTCTTCAGGGTGAAGGGATTGTTGGTTTGGAGACGCCAGTAGTCAGGCTCTTCAGGGTGAAGGGATTGTTGGTTTGGAGGGGCCAGTAGTCAGGCTCTTCAGGGTGGAGGGATTGTTGGTTTGGAGGGGCCAGTAGTCAGGCTCTTCAGGGTGGAGGGATTGTTGGTTTGGAGACAGCCAGTAGTCAGGCTCTTCAGGGTGAAGGGATTGTTGGTTTGGAGGGGCCAGTAGTCAGGCTCTTCAGGGTGAAGGGATTGTTGGTTTGGAGGGGCCAGTAGTCACCCTCTTCAGGGTGAAGGGATTGTTGGTTTGGAGACGCCAGTAGTCAGGCTCTTCAGGGTGAAGGGATTGTTGGTTTGGAGGGGCCAGTAGTCAGGCTCTTCAGGGTGAAGGGATTGTTGGTTTGGAGACGCCAGTAGTCAGCCTCTTCAGGGTGAAGGGATTGTTGGTTTGGAGACGCCAGTAGTCAGGCTCTTCAGGGTGAAGGGATTGTTGGTTTGGAGGGGCCAGTAGTCAGGCTCTTCAGGGTGGAGGGATTGTTGGTTTGGAGGGGCCAGTAGTCAGGCTCTTCAGGGTGGAGGGATTGTTGGTTTGGAGACAGCCAGTAGTCAGGCTCTTCAGGGTGAAGGGATTGTTGGTTTGGAGGGGCCAGTAGTCAGGCTCTTCAGGGTGAAGGGATTGTTGGTTTGGAGGGGCCAGTAGTCAGGCTCTTCAGGGTGAAGGGATTGTTGGTTTGGAGGGTCCAGTAGTCAGGCTCTTCAGGGTGAAGGGATTGTTGGTTTGGAGGGGCCAGTAGTCAGCCTCTTCAGGGTGAAGGGATTGTTGGTTTGGAGACGCCAGTAGTCAGGCTCTTCAGGGTGAAGGGATTGTTGGTTTGGAGGGGCCAGTAGTCAGCCTCTTCAGGGTGGAGGGATTGTTGGTTTGGAGGGGCCAGTAGTCAGGCTCTTCAGGGTGAAGGGATTGTTGGTTTGGAGGGCCAGTAGTCAGGCTTTACATGGTGAAGGGATTGTTGTTTTGGAGGGGCCAGTAGTCAGGCTCTTCAGGGTGAAGGGATTGTTGGTTTGGTGGGGCCAGTAGTCAGGCTCTTCAGGGTGAAGGGATTGTTGTTTGGAGGGGCCAGTTGTCAGCCTCTTCAGGGTGAAGGGATTGTTGGTTTGGAGGGGCCAGTAGTCAGGCTCTTCAGGGTGAAGGGATTTTTGGTTTGGAGGGGCCAGTAGTCAGCCTCTTCAGGGTGAAGGGATTGTTGGCTTGGAGGGGCCAGTAGTTAGGCTCTTCAGGGTGAAGGGATTGTTGGTTTGGAGACGCCAGTAGTCAGCCTCTTCAGGGTGAAGGGATTGTTGGTTTGGAGGGGCCAGTAGTCAGGCTCTTCAGGGTGGAGGGATTGTTGGTTTGGAGGGGCCAGTAGTCAGGCTCTTCAGGGTGGAGGGATTGTTGGTTTGGAGGGGCCAGTAGTCAGGCTCTTCAGGGTGGAGGGATTGTTGGTTTGGAGACAGCCAGTAGTCAGTCTCTTCAGGGTGAAGGGATTGTTGGTTTGGAGGGGCCAGTAGTCAGGCTCTTCAGGGTGAAGGGATTGTTGGTTTGGAGGGGCCAGTAGTCACCCTCTTCAGGGTGAAGGGATTGTTGGTTTGGAGGGGCCAGTAGTCAGGCTCTTCAGGGTGAAGGGATTGTTGGTTTGGAGGGTCCAGTAGTCAGGCTCTTCAGGGTGAAGGGATTGTTGGTTTGGAGGGGCCAGTAGTCAGCCTCTTCAGGGTGAAGGGATTGTTGGTTTGGAGACGCCAGTAGTCAGGCTCTTCAGGGTGAAGGGATTGTTGGTTTGGAGGGGCCAGTAGTCAGCCTCTTCAGGGTGAAGGGATTGTTGGTTTGGAGACGCCAGTAGTCAGGCTCTTCAGGGTGAAGGGATTGTTGGTTTGGAGGGGCCAGTAGTCAGGCTCTTCAGGGTGAAGGGATTGTTGGTTTGGAGGGGCCAGTAGTCAGGCTCTTCAGGGTGAAGGGATTGTTGGTTTGGAGGGGCCAGTAGTCAGGCTTGTACAACGTAGAACACCAAATAATGCATGCAGAGCAGAATTAGGCCGATACCCACTAATTATCAAAATCCAGAAAAGAGCCTTTAAATTCTACGACCACCTAAAAGGAAGTGATTCCCAAACCTTCCATAACAAAGCCATCACCTACAGAGAGATGAACCTGGAGAAGAGTCCCCTAAGCAAGCTGCTCATGTGGCTCTGTTCACAAACACATCCCACAGAGCCCCAGGACAAAGAATTAGAAAACAAACCCAATTTTAATAAATTCCCACATCTACTGGGTGAATGTTGTGTGATGTTGTGTGACAGATGTGTGACCTGTTGCCACAAGAAAAGGGCAACCAGTGAAGAACAAACACACCATTGTAAATACAACCCATATTTATGCTTATTTATTTTCCCTTGTGTACTTTAACCATTTGTACATCGTTACAACACTGTATATATACATAATATGACATTTGTAATGTCTTTATTCTCTTGTAACTTCTGTGAGTGTAATATTTACTATTAATTTTATTTTTTATTTCACTTTGTGTTTATTATCTATCTCACTTGCTTTGGCAATGTTAACATATGTTTCCCATGCCAATAAAGCCCCTTGAGAGAGAGAGAGAGAGAGAGAGAGAGAGAGAGAGAGAGAGAGAGAGAGAGAACAATAGCAGTATTGTACAGTAGCTAATGGTCTGGAGTTACTGTCTGATCCTCTCCTCTCCTCTCCACTCTCCCCTCCCCTCCTCTCTACTCCTCTCTACTCCCCTCTCCCCTCCCCTCCTCTCTATTCCTCCCTACTCCCCTCTCCCCTCATTCCTCCCCCTCTCCTCTCCTCTCCACTCTCCCCTCCCCTCCTCTCTACTCCTCTCTACTCCCCTCTCCCCTCCCCTCCTCTCTACTCCTCCCTACTCCCCTCTCCCCTCATTCCTCCCCCTCTCCTCTCCTCTCCTCTCCTCTCCACTCTCCCCTCTCCCCTCTCCTCCTCTCTACTACTCTCTACTCCCCTCTCCCCTCCCCCCCCTCCTCTCTACTCCTCCCTACTCCCCTCTCCCCTCATTCCTCCCCCTCTCCTTCCCTCTCCTTCCTCTGTGCCGCCTGTCCAGGCAGTCAGCCCTTTTACCAATAGAGATACAGACTGGGGAATTGGGGGGGGGAATGAGAGAAGGGATGATACCACCAGTGTAATCTGACCTCTGACCTCTAACCAGTGAGGTTAGAGCTAAAGCTAAAACTGGCGAGTGTAGAGAGTATAGGGATATTGTTATCCACGTCGGCACCAACGATGTTAGGATGAAACAGTCAGAGATCACCAAGCGCAACAACTGCGAGTAAATCAGCTAGAAAGATGTGTCGGCATCGAGTAATTGTCTCTGGCCCCCTCCCAGTTAGGGGGAGTGATGAGCTCTACAGCAGAGTCTTACAACTCAATCGCTGTTTGAAAACTGTTTTCTGCCCCTCCCAAAATATAGAATTTGTATATAATTGGCCCTTTCTGCAACTCACCCACAAACAGGACCAAGCCTGACCTGCTGAGGAGTGACGGACTCCATCCTAGCTGGAGGGGTGCTCTCATCTTATCTACCAACATAGACAGGGCTCTAACTCCTCCAGCTCCACAATGAAATAGGGTGCAGGCCAGGCAGCAGGCTGTTAGCCAGCATAGTGGAGTCTGCCACTAGCACAGTCAGTGTAGTCAGCTCAGCTATCACCATTGAGACCGTGTCTGTGCCTCGACCTAGGTTGGGCAAAACTAAACATGGCGGTGTTCGCCTTAGCAATCTCACTAGGATAAAGACCACCTCCATTCCTGTCATTATTGATCATGATACCTCACATCTCAAGAAGGGCTACTTAATGTTAGATCCCTTACTTCAAAGGCAATTATAGTCAATGAACTAATCACTGATCATAATCTTGATGTGATTGGCCTGACTGAAACATGGCTCAAGCCTGATGGATTTACTGTGTTAAACGAGGCCTCTCCTCCTGGTTACCCCTGCACATCCCGCAAAAACATTTACGATAGCAAATTTCAATGAGCTTCTAGTCATGAAAATCTATGCAGCCTACTCAATCACTTTTTATAGCTACTGTTTACATCCCTCCTGGGCCATATACAGCGTTCCCTGAATTCCTATATCCTATGTCTACCCAAGAACGCCAGAGGACTAAAATCAGTTCACCACCTAACTGAAAAACTCAATTTAACCTTGCGCAATACCCTAGATGCAGTTGCACCCCAAAAAACTAAAAACATTTCTCATAAGAAACTAGCTCCCTGGTACACAGAAAATACCCGAGCTCTGAAGCAAGCTTCCAGAAAATTGGAACGAAAATGGCGCTACACCAAACTGGAAGTCTTCCGATGAGCTTGGAAAGACCGTACCGTGCAGTATCGAAGAGCACTCACTGCTGCTTTTTCCAACTTAATTGTGGTAAATAAGAACAATCCAAAAATTATTTTTGATACTGTAGCAAATCTAACTAAAAAGCAGCATTACACAAGTGAGGATGGCTTTCACTTCAGCAGTAATACATTCATGAACTTCTTTGAGGAAAAGATCATGATTATTAGAAAGCAAATTACGGACTCCTCTTTAAATCTGCGAATTTCTTCAAAGGTCAGTTGTCCTGAGTCTGCACAACTCTGCCTGGACCTAGGATCAAGAGAGACACTCAAGTGTTTTTGTACTATATCTCTTGACACAATGATGAAAATAATCATGGCCTCTAAACCTTCAAGCTGCATACTGGACTCTATTCCAACTAAACTACTGAAAGAGCTGCTTCCTGTGCTTGGCCCTCCTATGTTGAACATAATAAACGGCTCTCTATCCACCGGATGTGTACCAAACTCACTAAAAGTGGCAGTAATAAAGCCTCTCTTGAAAAAGCCAAATCTTGACCCAGAAAATATAAAAAACTATCGGCCTATATCGAATCTTCCATTTCTCTCAAATTTTTTAGAAAAGGCTGTTGCGCAGCAACTCACTGCCTTCCTGAAGACAAACAATGTATATGAAATGCTTCAGTCTGGTTTTAGACCCCATCATAGCACTGAGACTGCACTTGTGAAGGTGGTAAATTACCTTTTAATGGCATCAGACCGAGGCTCTGCATCTGTCCTCGTGCTCCTAGACCTTAGCGCTGCTTTTGATACCATCGATCACCACATTCTTTTGGAGAGATTGGAAACCCAAATTGGTCTACACGGACAAGTTCTGGCCTGGTTTAGATCTTATCAGTTGGAAAGATATCAGTTTGTCTCTGTGAATGGTTTGTCCTCTGACAAATTAACTGTAGATTTCGGTGTTCCTCAAGGTTCCGTTTTAGGACCACTATTGTTTTCACTATATATTTTACCTCTTGGGGATGTCATTCGAAAACATAATGTTAACTTTCACTGCTATGCGGATGACACAGCTGTACATTTCAATGTAACAGGGTGAAGCCCGGAAATTGCCCTCGCTAGAAGCCTGTGTTTCAGACATAAGGAAGTGGATGGCTGCAAACTTTCTACTTTTAAACTCGGACAAAACAGAGATGCTTGTTCTAGGTCCCAAGAAACAAAGAGATCTTCTGTTGAATCTGACAATTACTCTTAATGGTTGTACAGTCGTCTCAAATAAAACTGTGAAGGACCTCGGCATTACTCTGGACCCTGATCTCTCTTTTGACGAACATATCAAGACTGTTTCAAGGACAGCTTTTTTCCATCTACGTAACATTGCAAAAATCTGAAACTTTCTGTCCAAAAATGATGCAGAAAAATGAATCCATGTTTTTGTTACTTCTAGGTTAGACTACTGCAATGCTCTACTTTCCGGCTACCCGCATAAAGCACTAAATAAACTTCAGTTAGTGCTAAATACGGCTGCTAGAATCCTGACTAGAACCAAAAAATTTGATCATATAACTCCAGTGCTAGCCTCCCTATACTGGCTCCCTGTTAAGGCTAGGGCTGATTTCATGGATTTACTTCTAACTTACAAAGCATTACATGGGCTTGCTCCTACCTATCTCTCTGATTTGGTCCTGCCGTACATATCTACACGTACGCTACGGTCACAAGACGCAGGCCTCCTAATTGTCCCTAGAATTTCTAAGCAAAGCTGGAGGCAGGGTTTTCTCCTATAGAGCTGCATTTTATGGAATGGTCTGCCTACCCATGTGAGAGACGCAGACTCGGTCTCAACCTCTTCACTGAAGACTCATCTCGTCAGTGGGTCATATGATTGAGTGTAGTCTGGCCCAGGAGTGTGAAGGTGAACGGAAAGGCTCTGGAGCAATGAACCGCCCTTGCTGTCTCTGCCTGGCCGGTTCCCCTCTTTCCACTGGGATTCTCTGCCTCTAACCCTATTACAGGGGCTGAGTCACTGGCTTACTGGTGCTCTTTCATGCCGTCCCTAGGAGGGGTGCGTCACTTGAGTGGGTTGAGTCACTGATGTGATCTTCCTGTCTAGGTTGGCACACCCCCCTTGTGTTGTGCCGTGGCGGAGATCTTTGTGGGCTATATTTGACCTTGTCTCAGGATGGTAAGTTGGTGGTTGAAGATATCCCTCTAGTGGTGGGGGGGCTGTGCTTTGGCAAAGTGGGTGGGGTTATATCCTTCCTGTTTGGCCCTGTCCGTTGGTATCATCGGATGGGGCCACAGTGTCTCCTGACACCTCCTGTCTCAGCCTCCAGTATTTAGGGTCAGTTTGTTATATCTGGAGTACTTCTCCTGTCTTATCTGGTGTCCTGTGTGAATTTAAGTATGCTCTCT
>NW_027016550.1:465812-528312 GCF_036934945.1 Oncorhynchus masou masou | reverse complement strand
AAATTTGATTTGATTTAACAGTACACTTTAGCTCAAGACATGCTAGCTAGCTAGGTAAACAGTGTTTTAAGATCACAAACGTCTCCTAACGTTAGCTAGTTAAACAACAATTAACAAAGTGCCAACAATGTCAGTGCTGGGAGCTAAGCAACCAGGTTTAATGTTAGCTAGCTAACATTAGCCTCTAATTAGCAAAGAAAACTGCTCTGGGATACGAATAATGACATCAGCTAGGGAGCCAGACAGCTAACTTTAGCTAGCTAACAGTACACTTTAGCTTAAGACATATAGCTAACTATATATAGCTAGCTATTCTCCGATGTACAAAAGACGATGGTCAACCCAACACAGGATCATAAACTGACCGGAGAATAAACACCACAAGTTGAAATGACATGAAGACAAAACAAGGGCGGGACAACCTACTACCTAATAATACAGACACTAATTAACTAAAATACACACAGGTGAAACCAATCAGACAAAACCAACAGACAAACGAAAAGGGATCGGTTAGTAGGACGGTGATGACGACCGCCGAGCACCGCCCGAACAGGCAGGAGAGCCAACCTCGGCGGAAGTCGTGACAGTATGTGACAAAAAAATAAATGGATTTGATTTGAATGTTAACACATGTTTCCCATGCTAATAAAGCCCTTTGAATTGAATGGAATTGAATTGAGAGGTAGAGACATAGCCCCACTAGAAACCCCATCCTTTAATGAAGACAGCTTCTCCATCCTGGAGGGGGAAATCAATCATTTCCAGGCCCAGGGAAACTAGTCTGTGGTGACCTAAATGCCAGAACCGGACAAGAACCTGATACCCTCAGCACACAGGGTGACAAACACCTGCCTGGAGGTGACAGCATTCCCTCCCCCGTATGCCCCCCTAGGCACAACTATGACAACATAACCAACAAAAACGGGTCACAACTCCTGCAGCTCTGTCGCACGCTGGGTATGTACATTTACATTTACATTATGTACATAGTCAATGGTAGGCTTCGAGGGGACTCCTATGGTAGGTACACCTATAGCTCATCTCTTGGCAGTAGTACTGTAGACTACTTTATCACTGACCTCAACCCAGAGTCTCTCAGAGCGTTCACAGTCAGCCCACTGACACCCCTATCAGACCACAGCAAAATCACAGTCTACCTAAACAGAGCAATACCTAATAACGAGGCATCAAAGCCAAAGGAACTGAGTAACATTAAGAAATGCTATAGATGGAAGGAAAGTAGTGTGGAAACCAACCAAAAAACAATTGGGTAACAACAAATGTAATCCCTTCTAGACAATTTCCTGGACAAAACGTCCCACTGTAATAGTGGAGGTGTAAACTTGTCAGTAGAAAATCTTAACAGTATATTTGACCTCTCAGCTTCCCTATCAAATCTAAATATCTCAAATAGAAAACCGAAGAAAATTAACAACAATGACAAATGGTTTGATGAAGAATGCAAAAATCTAAGATAGAAATTGAGAAACCTGTCCAACCAAAAACATAGAGACCTGGGAAAACCTGAGTCTACGCCTTCACTATGGTGAATCACTAAAACAATACAGAAATACACTACGGAAAAATAATTCTGCATGTAGATTCTCTCTCTACTCATTTACATATCTGAATCCTTAGCCTGGCCCTATCTCTCTCTGTCTCTCTCTCTCTCTGTCCCTCTCTCTGTCTCTCTCTCTTTCTATCTCTCTCTCTGTCTCTCTCTCTGTCTCTCTCCTTCTCCTTCTCTCTCTCTCCCTCTCTCTCTGTCTCTCTCTTTCTCTTTCTCTCTCTCCCTCTCTCTTTCTCTTTCCCTCTCTCTTTCTCTCCCACTCGCCCGCCCCTCTCTGACTCCTCAGCCTGGCCCTAACCCTCTCTCTCTATATATATATATCTCTGTCTCTCTCCCTCTCTCTCTCTGTCTCTCTCTATATATATATATCTCTGTCTCTCTCCCTCTCTCTCTCTGTCTCTCTCTATATATATATATCTCTGTCTCTCTCCCTCTCTCTCTCTGTCTCTCTCTATATATATATATCTCTGTCTCTCCCTCTCTCTCTGTCTCCCTCTCTCTCTCTCTCCCTCTCTCTCTGTCTCCCTCTCGCTCTCTCTCTCTCTCTCTCTGTCTCTCTCTATATATCTCTGTCTCTCTCCCTCTCTCTCTCTGTCTCTCTCTCCCTCTCTCTCTCTCTCTGTCTCTCTCTCTCTGTCTCTCTTCCTGTCTCCCCCTTGCCAGCCCCTAACTGTCTCAACACTGTCTGACTGGCAGCAGCCTGTGTCCAGATGGTGTGTGTGTGTGTGTGTGTGTGTGTGTGTGTGTGTGTGTGTGTGTGTGGTGTGTGTGTGTGTGTGTGTGTGTGTGTGTGTGGTGTGTGTCATCAATGTCACTGTGTTTGTGTGTGTGTGCGTGCCTCTATAAAGATATATCAATATCACTGGTCTAGTCAGTCTTTCTGTATTGTCACATCAATATCACTGGTCTATATCATCAATATCACTGGTCTATATCATCAATATCACTGGTCTATATCATCAATATCACTGGTCTATATCATCAATATCACACATATCATCACACTGGTCTATATCATCAATATCACTGGTCTATATCATCAATATCACATATCACAATATCACTGGTCTATATCATCAATATCACTGATTAGTGTAATGTCAGGATATCATTGGTCTATATCATCAATATCACTGGTCTATATCATCAATATCACTGGTCTATATCATCAATATCACTGGTCTATATATCAATATCACTGGTCTATATCATCAATATCACTGGTCTATATCATCAATATCACTGGTCTATATCATCAATATCACTGGTCTATATCATCAATATCACTGGTCAATATCACTGGTCTATATCATCAATATCACTGGTCTATATCATCAATATCACTGGTCTATATCATCAATATCACTGGTCTATATCATCAATATCACTGGTCTATATCATCAATATCACTGGTCTATATCATCAATATCAATATCACTGGTCTATATCATCAATATCACTGGTCTATATCATCAATATCACTGGTCTATATCATCAATATCACTGGTCTATATCATCAATATCACTGGTCTATATCATCAATATCACTGGTCTATATCATCAATATCACTGGTCTATATCATCAATATCACTGGTCTATATCATCAATATCACTGGTCTATATCATCAATATCACTGGTCTATATCATCAATATCACTGGTCTATATCATCAATATCACTGGTCTATATCATCAATATCACTGGTCTATATCATCAATATCACTGGTCTATATCATCAATATCACTGGTCTATATCATCAATATCACTGGTCTATATCATCAATATCACTGGTCTATATCATCAATATCACTGGTCTATATCATATCACTGGTCAATATCAATATCACTGGTCTATATCATCAATATCACTGGTCTATATCATCAATATCACTGGTCTATATCATCAATATCACTGGTCTATATCATCAATATCACTGGTCTATATCATCAATATCACTGGTCTATATCATCAATATCACTGGTCTATATCATCAATATCACTGGTCTATATCATCAATATCACTGGTCTATATCATCAATATCACTGGTCTATATCATCAATATCACTGGTCTATATCATCAATATCACTGGTCTATATCATCAATATCACTGGTCTATATCATCAATATCACTGGTCTATATCATCAATATCACTGGTCTATATCATCAATATCACTGGTCTATATATCACTGGTCTATCAATATCACTGGTCTATATCATCAATATCACTGGTCTATATCAATATCATCATCATATCACTGGTCTATATCATCAATATCACTGGTCTATATCATCAATATCACTGGTCTATATCATCAATATCACTGGTCTATATCATCAATATCACTGGTCTCAATATCATATCAATATCACTGGTCTATATCATCAATATCACTGGTCTATATCATCAATATCACTGGTCTATATCATCAATATCACTGGTCTATATCATCAATATCACTGGTCTATATCATCAATATCACTGGTCTATATCATCAATATCACTGGTCTATATTATCAATATCACTGGTCTATATCATCAATATCACTGGTCTATATCATCAATATCACTGGTCTATATCATCAATATCACTGGTCTATATCATCAATATCACTGGTCTATATCATCAATATCACTGGTCTATATCATCAATATCACTGGTCTATATCATCAATATCACTGGTCTATATCATCAATATCACTGGTCTATATCATCAATATCACTGGTCTATATCATCAATATCACTGGTCTATATCATCAATATCACTGGTCTATATCATCAATATCACTGGTCTATATCATCAATATCACTGGTCTATATCATCAATATCACTGGTCTATATCATCAATATCACTGGTCTATATATCAATATCACTGGTCTATATCATCAATATCACTGGTCTATATCATCAATATCACTGGTCTATATTATCAATATCACTGGTCTATATTATCAATATCACTGGTCTATATTATCAATATCACTGGTCTATATCATCAATATCACTGGTCTATATCATCAATATCACTGGTCTATATCATCAATATCACTGGTCTATATCATCAATATCACTGGTCTATATCATCAATATCACTGGTCTATATTATCAATATCACTGGTCTATATCATCAATATCACTGGTCTATATCATCAATATCACTGGTCTATATCATCAATATCACTGGTCTATATCATCAATATCACTGGTCTATATCATCAATATCACTGGTCTATATCATCAATATCACTGGTCTATATCATCAATATCACTGGTCTATATCATCAATATCACTGGTCTATATCATCAATATCACTGGTCTATATCATCAATATCATATCATCAATATCTGGTCTATATCATCAATATCACTGGTCTATATCATCAATATCACTGGTCTATATCATCAATATCACTGGTCTATATCATCAATATCACTGGTCTATATCATCAATATCACTGGTCTATATCATCAATATCACTGGTCTATATCATCAATATCACTGGTCTATATCATCAATATCACTGGTCTATATCATCAATATCACTGGTCTATATCATCAATATCACTGGTCTATATCATCAATATCACTGGTCTATATCATCAATATCACTGGTCTATATATCATATCATCAATATCACTGGTCTATATCATCAATATCACTGGTCTATATCATCAATATCACTGGTCTATATCATCAATATCACTGGTCTATATCATCAATATCACTGGTCTATATCATCAATATCACTGGTCTATATCATCAATATCACTGGTCTATATCATCAATATCACTGGTCTATATCATCAATATCACTGGTCTATATCATCAATATCACTGGTCTATATCATCAATATCACTGGTCTATATCATCAATATCACTGGTCTATATCATCACACTGGTCTATATCATCAATATCACTGGTCTATATCATCAATATCACTGGTCTATATCACTGGTCTATATCATCACTATCACTGGTCTATATATCAATATCACTGGTCTATATCATCAATATCACTGGTCTATATCATCAATATCACTGGTCTATATCATCAATATCACTGGTCTATATCATCAATATCACTGGTCTATATCATCAATATCACTGGTCTATATCATCAATATCACTGGTCTATATCATCAATATCACTGGTCTATATCATCAATATCACTGGTCTATATCATCAATATCACTGGTCTATATCATCAATATCACTGGTCTATATCATCAATATCACTGGTCTATATCATCAATATCACTGGTCTATATCATCAATATCACTGGTCTATATCATCAATATCACTGGTCTATATCATCAATATCACTGGTCTATATCATCAATATCACTGGTCTATATTATCAATATCACTGGTCTATATCATCAATATCATCAATGGTCTATATCATCAATATCACTGGTCTATATCATCAATATCACTGGTCTATATCATCAATATCACTGGTCTATATCATCAATATCACTGGTCTATATCATCAATATCACTGGTCTATATCATCAATATCACTGGTCTATATCATCAATATCACTGGTCTATATCATCAATATCACTGGTCTATATCATCAATATCACTGGTCTATATCATCAATATCACTGGTCTATATCATCAATATCACTGGTCTATATCATCAATATCACTGGTCTATATCATCAATATCACTGGTCTATATATCAATATCACTGGTCTATATCATCAATATCACTGGTCTATATCATCAATATCACTGGTCTATATCATCAATATCACTGGTCTATATCATCAATATCACTGGTCTATATCATCACTGGTCTATATCATCAATATCACTGGTCTATATCATCAATATCACTGGTCTATATCATCAATATCACTGGTCTATATCATCAATATCACTGGTCTATATCATCAATATCACTGGTCTATATCATCAATATCACTGGTCTATATCATCAATATCACTGGTCTATATTATCAATATCACATCAATGGTCTATATCATCAATATCACTGGTCTATATCATCAATATCACTGGTCTATATCATCAATATCACTGGTCTATATATATCTGGTCTATATCATCAATATCACTGGTCTATATCATCAATATCACTGGTCTATATCATCAATATCACTGGTCTATATCATCAATATCACTGGTCTATATCATCAATATCACTGGTCTATATCATCAATATCACTGGTCTATATCATCAATATCACTGGTCTATATCATCAATATCACTGGTCTATATCATCAATATCACTGGTCTATATCATCAATATCACTGGTCTATATCATCAATATCACTGGTCTATATCATCAATATCACTGGTCTATATCATCAATATCACTGGTCTATATCATCAATATCACTGGTCTATATCATCAATATCACTGGTCTATATCATCAATATCACTGGTCTATATATCACTGGTCTATATCATCAATATCACTGGTCTATATCATCAATATCACTGGTCTATATCATCAATATCACTGGTCTATATCATCAATATCACTGGTCTATATCATCAATATCACTATCATCAATATCACTGGTCTATATCATCAATATCACTGGTCTATATCATCAATATCACTGGTCTATATCATCAATATCACTGGTCTATATCATCAATATCACTGGTCTATATCATCAATATCACTGGTCTATATCATCAATATCACTGGTCTATATCATCAATATCACTGGTCTATATCATCAATATCACTGGTCTATATCATCAATATCACTGGTCTATATTATCAATATCACTGGTCTATATTATCAATATCACTGGTCTATATTATCAATATCACTGGTCTATATCATCAATATCACTGGTCTATATTATCAATATCATCTGGTCTATATTATCAATATCACTGGTCTATATCATCAATATCACTGGTCTATATCACTGGTATCATCAATATCACTGGTCTATATTATCAATATCACTGGTCTATATCATCAATATCACTGGTCTATATTATCAATATCACTGGTCTATATTATCAATATCACTGGTCTATATTATCAATATCACTGGTCTATATTATCAATATCACTGGTCTATATCATCAATATCACTGGTCTATATCATCAATATCACTGGTCTATATCTCATATCACTGGTCTATCATCATATCACTGGTCTATATCATCAATATCACTGGTCTATATCATCAATATCACTGGTCTATATCATCAATATCACTGGTCTATATCATCAATATCACTGGTCTATATCATCATTATCAATGGTCTATATCATCAATATCACTGGTCTATATCATCAATATCACTGGTCTATATCATCATATATCACTGGTCTATATCATCAATATCACTGGTCTATATCATCAATATCACTGGTCTATATCATCAATATCACTGGTCTATATCATCAATATCACTGGTCTATATCATCAATATCACTGGTCTATATCATCAATATCACTGGTCTATATCATCACACTGGTCTATATCATCAATATCACTGGTCTATATCATCAATATCACTGGTCTATATCATCAATATCACTGGTCTATATCATCAATATCACTGGTCTATATCATCAATATCACTGGTCTATATCATCAATATCACTGGTCTATATCATCAATATCACTGGTCTATATCATCAATATCACTGGTCTATATATCACTGGTCTATATCATCAATATCACTGGTCTATATCATCAATATCACTGGTCTATATATCACTGGTCTATATCATCAATATCACTGGTCTATATATCACTGGTCTATATCATCAATATCACTGGTCTATATTATCAATATCACTGGTCTATATCATCAATATCACTGGTCTATATCATCAATATCACTGGTCTATATATCAATATCACTGGTCTATATATCAATATCACTGGTCTATATATCACACTGGTCTATATCATCAATATCACTGGTCTATATATCACTGGTCTATATCATCAATATCACTGGTCTATATCATCAATATCACTGGTCTATATTCATGGTCTAATATCAATATCACTGGTCTATATATCACTGGTCTATATCATCAATATCACTGGTCTATATATCACTGGTCTATATTATCAATATCACTGGTCTATATATCACTGGTCTATATCATCAATATCACTGGTCTATATATCACTGGTCTATATTATCAATATCATCACTGGTCTATCATCAATATCACTGTCTATATATCACTGGTCTATATCATCAATATCACTGGTCTATATATCACTGGTCTATATTATCAATATCACTGGTCTATATATCACTGGTCTATATCATCAATATCACTGGTCTATATATCACTGGTCTATATTATCAATATCACTGGTCTATATATCACTGGTCTATATCATCAATATCACTGGTCTATATCATCAATATCTGGTCTATATCATCAATATCACTGGTCTATATCATCAATATCACTGGTCTATATCATCAATATCACTGGTCTATATTATCAATATCACTGGTCTATATTATCAATATCACTGGTCTCTATTATCAATATCACTGGTCTATATTATCAATATCACTGGTCTCTATTATCAATATCACTGGTCTATATTATCAATATCACTGGTCTATATCATCAATATCACTGGTCTATATATCACTGGTCTATATTATCAATATCACTGGTCTATATATCACTGGTCTCTATCATCAATATCACTGGTCTATATATCACTGGTCTATATTATCAATATCACTGGTCTATATATCACTGGTCTATATTATCAATATCACTGGTCTATATATCACTGGTCTCTATTATCAATATCACTGGTCTATATTATCAATATCACTGGTCTCTATTATCAATATCACTGGTCTATATTATCAATATCACTGGTCTATATCATCAATATCACTGGTCTATATATCACTATCACTGGTCTATATTATCAATATCACTGGTCTATATCATCAATATCACTGGTCTCTATCATCAATATCACTGGTCTATATATCACTGGTCTATATTATCAATATCACTGGTCTATATATCACTGGTCTATATTATCAATATCACTGGTCTATATATCACTGGTCTATATCATCAATATCACTGGTCTATATATCACTGGTCTATATTATCAATATCACTGGTCTATATATCACTGGTCTCTATCATCAATATCACTGGTCTATATATCACTGGTCTATATTATCAATATCACTGGTCTATATATCACTGGTCTATATCATCAATATCACTGGTCTATATATCACTGGTCTATATTATCAATATCACTGGTCTATATATCACTGGTCTCTATCATCAATATCACTGGTCTATATATCACTGGTCTATATTATCAATATCACTGGTCTATATATCACTGGTCTATATCATCAATATCACTGGTCTATATATCACTGGTCTCTATCATCAATATCACTGGTCTATATCATCAATATCACTGGTCTATATCATCAATATCACTGGTCTCTATTATCAATATCACTGGTCTATATTATCAATATCACTGGTCTCTATTATCAATATCACTGGTCTATATTATCAATATCACTGGTCTCTATTATCAATATCACTGGTCTATATTATCAATATCACTGGTCTATATTATCAATATCACTGGTCTATATCATCAATATCACTGGTCTATATTATCAATATCACTGGTCTATATTATCAATATCACTGGCCTCTATTATCAATATCACTGGTCTATATTATCAATATCACTGGTCTATATCATCAATATCACTGGTCTATATCATCAATATCACTGGTCTATATCATCAATATCACTGGTCTATATTATCAATATCACTGGTCTCTATATCACTGGTCTATATTATCAATATCACTGGTCTATAAATCACTGGTCTATATCATCAATATCACTGGTCTATATTATCAATATCACTGGTCTATATTATCAATATCACTGGTCTATATCATCAATATCACTGGTCTATATCATCAATATCACTGGTCTATATCATCAATATCACTGGTCTATATTATCAATATCACTGGTCTATATCATCAATATCACTGGTCAATATCACTGGTCTATATCATCAATATCACTGGTCTATATCATCATCACTGGTCTATATTATCAATATCACTGGTCTATATCATCAATATCACTGGTCTATATCATCAATATCACTGGTCTATATCATCAATATCACTGGTCTATATTATCAATATCACTGGTCTATATCATCAATATCACTGGTCTATATATCACTGGTCTATATCATCAATATCACTGGTCTATATTATCAATATCACTGGTCTATATCATCAATATCACTGGTCTATATTATCAATATCACTGGTCTATATCATCAATATCACTGGTCTATATCATCAATATCACTGGTCTATATCATCAATATCACTGGTCTATATCATCAATATCACTGGTCTATATCATCACTGGTCTATATCATCAATATCACTGGTCTATATCATCAATATCACTGGTCTATATCATCAATATCACTGGTCTATATCATCAATATCACTGGTCTATATCATCAATATCACTGGTCTATATCATAAATATCACTGGTCTATATCATCAATATCACTGGTCTATATCATCAATATCACTGGTCTATATCATCAATATCACTGGTCTATATCATCAATATCACTGGTCTATATCATCAATATCACTGGTCTATATCATCAATATCACTGGTCTATATCATCAATATCACTGGTCTATATCATCAATATCACTGGTCTATATTATCAATATCACTGGTCTATATCATCAATATCACTGGTCTATATTATCAATATCACTGGTCTATATCATCAATATCACTGGTCTATATCATCAATATCACTGGTCTATATCATCAATATCACTGGTCTATATCATCAATATCACTGGTCTATATCATCAATATCACTGGTCTATATCGTCAATATCACTGGTCTATATATCAATATCACTGGTCTATATTATCAATATCACTGGTCTATATCATCAATATCACTGGTCTATATCATCAATATCACTGGTCTATATTATCAATATCACTGGTCTATATCATCAATATCACTGGTCTATATCGTCAATATCACTGGTCTATATATCAATATCACTGGTCTATATTATCAATATCACTGGTCTATATCGTCAATATCACTGGTCTCTATCATCAATATCACTGGTCTATATCATCAATATCACTGGTCTATATCATCAATATCACTGGTCTATATCATCAATATCACTGGTCTATATCATCAATATCACTGGTCTATATCATCAATATCACTGGTCTATATCATCAATATCACTGGTCTATATCATCAATATCACTGGTCTATATCATCAATATCACTGGTCTATATCATCAATATCACTGGTCTATATATCAATATCACTGGTCTATATATCAATATCACTGGTCTATATCATCAATATCACTGGTCTATATCATCAATATCACTGGTCTATATATCAATATCACTGGTCTATATCATAAATATCACTGGTCTATATCATCAATATCACTGGTCTATATCATCAATATCACTGGTCTATATCGTCAATATCACTGGTCTATATCATCAATATCACTGGTCTATATCATAAATATCACTGGTCTATATATCAATATCACTGGTCTATATATCACTGGTCTATATCATCAATATCACTGGTCTATATCATCAATATCACTGGTCTCTATCATCAATATCACTGGTCTATATATCACTGGTCTATATTATCAATATCACTGGTCTATAAATCACTGGTCTATATCATCAATATCACTGGTCTATATCATCAATATCACTGGTCTATATATCACTGGTCTATATCATCAATATCACTGGTCTATATCATCAATATCACTGGTCTATATCATCAATATCACTAGTCTATATCATCAATATCACTGGTCTATATCATCAATATCACTGGTCTATATTATCAATATCACTGGTCTATATATCACACTGGTCTATATCATCAATATCACTGGTCTATATCATCAATATCACTGGTCTATATTATCAATATCACTGGTCTATATATATCACTGGTCTATATCATCAATATCACTGGTCTATATCATCAATATCACTGGTCTATATCATCAATATCACTGGTCTATATCATCAATATCACTGGTCTATATCATCAATATCACTGGTCTATATCATAAATATCACTGGTCTATATCATCAATATCACTGGTCTATATCATCAATATCACTGGTCTATATCATCAATATCACTGGTCTATATCATCAATATCACTGGTCTATATCATCAATATCACTGGTCTATATCATCAATATCACTGGTCTATATATCACTGGTCTATATCATCAATATCACTGGTCTATATCATCAATATCACTGGTCTATATCATCAATATCACTGGTCTATAACATCACTGGTCTATATCATCATCAATATCACTGGTCTATATATCACTGGTCTATATCATCAATATCACTGGTCTATATCATCAATATCACTGGTCTATATCATCAATATCACTGGTCTATATCATCAATATCACTGGTCTATATCATCAATATCACTGGTCTATATCATCAATATCACTGGTCTATATCATCAATATCACTGGTCTATATCATCAATATCACTGGTCTATATCATCAATATCACTGGTCTATATCATCAATATCACTGGTCTATATTATCAATATCACTGGTCTATATTATCAATATCACTGGTCTATATCATCAATATCACTGGTCTATATCATCAATATCACTGGTCTATATCATCAATATCACTGGTCTATACGTCACCCCGCTCCTCCGCTCTCTCCACTGGCTTCCAGTTGAAGCTCGCATCCGCTACAAGACCATGGTGCTTGCCTACGGAGCTGTGAGGGGAACGGCACCGCAGTACCTCCAGGCTCTGATCAGGCCCTACACCCAAGCAAGGGCACTGCGTTCATCCACCTCTGGCCTGCTCGCCTCCCTACCATTGAGGAAGTACAGTTCCCGCTCAGCCCAGTCAAAACTGTTCGCTGCTCTGGCCCCCAATGGTGGAACAAACTCCCTCACGACGCCAGGACAGCGGAGTCAATCACCACCTTCCGGAGACACCTGAAACCCCACCTCTTCAAGGAATACCTAGGATAGGATAAGTAATCCTTCTCACCCCCCTGGTTAAATGATTTAGATGCACTATTGTAAAGTGGCTGTTCCACTGGATGTCAGAAGGTGAATTCACCAATTTGTAAGTCGCTCTGGATAAGAGCGTCTGCTAAATGACTTAAATGTAAATGTAAATGTATATCATCAATATCACTGGTCTATATCATCAATATCACTGGTCTATATATCACTGGTCTATATCATCAATATCACTGGTCTATATCATCAATATCACTGGTCTATATCATCAATATCACTGGTCTATATCATCAATATCACTGGTCTATATCATCAATATCACTGGTCTATATCATCAATATCACTGGTCTATATCATCAATATCACTGGTCTATATCATCAATATCACTGGTCTATATCATCAATATCACTGGTCTATATTATCAATATCACTGGTCTATATCACCACTTGCCTTTCTAAATACATTTGATTGATTGATTGATTGATTGATCCTACCACAATTCTCTGTTACAGCAATATCATTAGAACAGAATAGAGTAGAACAGAATAGAGTAGATCAGAACAAATTTGAGTAGAAGAGAATAGAATAGAATAGAACAGAATAGATTAGAATATATTTGAATAGAATAGAACAGAACAGAATTGAGTAGAACAGAACAGATTAGAATAGATTAGAATAGAACAGAACAGAATAGAGTAGAACAGAACAGATTATAGTAGAACAGAATATAATAGAATAAAACAGAATAGAGTAGAACAGAACAGATTTGAGTAGAACAGATTAGATTAGAATAGAATAGAACAGAATAGAGTAGAACAGAACAGATTAGAACAGAGTATAACAGAACAGAACAGATTAGAATAGAATAGAACAGATTAGAGTAGAACTGAAGAGAGTAGAATAGAGCAGAACAGAAAAGATTAGAGTAGAACAGAATAGAGAAGAATAGAGTAGAACAGAACGGATTAGAGTAAAACAGGGTGGATTAGAGTAGAATAGAATATAATAGAATAGAATAGAGTTGAACAGAATAGAGTAGAACAGAATATAATATAACAGATTAGATTAGAACAGATTAGAGTAGAACATAATATAATAGAAGAGAATAGAACAGAATAGAGTAGAACAGAACAGATTATTAGAGTAGAACAGAATATAATAGAATAGAGTACAACAGAACAGATTAGAGTAGAACAGAACAGATTCGAGTATATCAGAAGATAATAGAATAGAGGAGAACAGAACAGAGTAGAATAGAGTAGAACAGAATATATTGGAATAGAGTAGAACAGAACAGATTAGAGTAGAACAGAATATAATAGAATAGAGTAGAACAGAACAGATTAGAGTAGAACATAATAGAGTAGAACAGAATAGAGAAGAACAGAACAGAATATAATAGAATAGAGTAGAACAGAATAGAGAAGAACGGAACAGATTTGAGTTGAATAGAATAGAGTAGAATAGAACAGATTAGAGTAGAACAGATTAGAGTAGAACAGAATATAATAGAATAGAGTAGAATATAATAGAATAGAGTAGAACAGAACAGATTAGAGTAGAACAGAACAGATTAGAGTAGAACTCAATAGAATAGAATAGAGTATAACAGAACAGATTAGAGTAGAACAGAACAGATTAGAATAGAACAGAAAATAATAGAATAGAGTAAAACAGAATAGAATAGAGTAGAACAGAACAGAACGGAATAGAGTAGAAAAGATTAGAGTAGAACAGAATATAATAGATTAGAGTAGAACAGAACAGAATTGAATAGAACAGAATATAATAGAATCGAGTAGAACAGAACAGATTTGAGTAGAAGAGAATAGAATAGAATAGAACAGAATAGATTTGAATAGAATAGAACAGAACAGAATTGAGTAGAACAGAACAGATTAGAATAGATTAGAATAGAATAAAACAGAATAGAGTAGAACAGAACAGATTTGAGTAGAACAGATTAGAATAGAACAGAACAGAATAGAGTAGAACAGAACAGATTTGAGTAGAACAGATTAGAATAGAACAGAATAGAGTAGAACAGAATAGAGTAGAACAGAACAGATTAGATTAGAACAGAGTATAATAGAATTGAGTAGAACAGAATAGAGTAGAACAGAATAGATTAGAGTAGAACAGAATAGACTAGAACAGATAGCTTTACTGTGTTTTCCACCCGTGTCAGGTTACATGGAGAACAGAGACGTCTTTAGTCTAAGCGCACAAGGTGTGTGTGTGTGTGTGTGTGTGTGTGTGTGTGTGTGTGTGTGTGTGTGTGTGTGTGTGTGTGTGTGTGTGTGTGTGTGTGTGTGTGTGTGTGTGTGTGTGTGCGTGTGTGTAAACAGCCCAGTCTTTGTGCAACAGGAGTGACTGACTAAATGACGCTGAACCTTGACAATCAGAAGGCCAGCCGCTTCATTGTGTGTGTGTGTGTGTGTGTCCGTCAGTCTGTCTGTAAAAGGCACGACATGATCAGAAATCATTCAGACCAACCCCCCTCTCTCTCTATCTGTCTCTCTCTCTCCTCCTCTCCTCCTTCTCTCCTCCCTCTCTCTCTCTCTCTCTCTCTCTCTCTCTCTCTCTCTCTTCCCTATCTCCTAACTCTCTCTCTCCTCCTCTCCTTTCTCTCTCATCCTTCTCTCTCCTTCTCTCCTCCTTCTCTCTTCTCTCTCCTCATTCTCTCCTCCCTCTCTCTCTCATCCCTCTCTCTCCTCTCCTCACTCTCTATCTCTCTCTCTCTCTCTCTCCTCCCTCTCATCTCCTCTCTCTCTCTCTCTCTCTCTCTCCTCCTTCTCTCCTCTCTCTCATCCCTCTCTCTCCTCTCCTCCCTCTCTCTCTCTCTCCTCTCTCTCTCTCCTCATTCTCTCCTCCTGCTCTCTCTCTCTCCTCCCTTTCTCCTCCCTCTCTCTCTCCTCCTTCTCTCCTCCCTATCTCTCCTCCCTCTCTCTCTCCTCCTTCTCTCCCTCTCTCTACTCCTTCTCTCCTCCCTCTCTCTCCTCCTTCTCTCCTCTCTCTCCTCTCGCCTCCTTCTCTCCCCTTCTCTCTGCTGCAGTGCGCTGGGACAGGGGGCTCCCCGCGAAAAGGCCATCAATGATCAAACACACTGCAACCCACCCCCGCCCCCCGCCAGCCGACTGTGAAATCATGATGCACAGTAGAGTGATTCCCCCTGTTTCCGTGTCCGTGATCGGTAAGGTGTGCATGTGTGTGTGTGTCATGCATGCGTACCAGTGTATGTGTGTGTGGTCGGTAAGGTGTGTGTGTCGGTTCCCTACTTGCTTTCCCGGGCCTCTGCAGCAGCTTCTGAACGGTGAGCAGGTCCTCCGTCTTTACTGCCTGCAGTAGTTCCTGGTCCTTCCCCATATTCACACCCAAACCATCCTCCACTCAGCGGTCACTCTGCCTGCCACACCCCGGGGTGACGGAGCGCCCAAACCTCTCGGCCAGACCGTAAACAGCGTCCTCCGCTACAGCTGTGGAGTCTCCAGCGGCATACGGAGAGGATGGAAGGCACGGATGTCGAGGCTTTCCCGATAAGGAGAGAGGGACGGAGGGGGTTTATTTTCCTGATATTCCAGAATCAACGCGCCGATCAAGAAGAATAGAATATAATCCCCGGAGGGTGTGTGTTCCCGGTGTGCGTCTCCTGTCCAGATCGGTTCCGTTTCCGTGGTTGCCTCTTATCTCCTCCACTGGCCAGACACTGCAGCGGTCTGATTATAACATCCCTCCCTTCCTCTCCTCTGCTTCAAAAAAACATAATTAACAGATGGAAGCCAGCGGATGGAAATCAGAGAATATTTCGCGCTGAAATCGTTAAATAAATCGTGATGATAATAAAATGAGCGATGAGAATGATACGCGCGAAATTATTGGTGCGCGTCTAGAATCGTGAACGCGCGAGCTGTTATCGTCCCAAGGATGTGCTCGTCTCGTGCTGCTTGTCGTAAACACAATCCTGTTGCACTCGTTGTGCCATCTCTCTCTCTCACTCTCTCTTTTGGTAAATGCTCTCTGTGCCCTCCGTGTCCCGTGCCCGCGCTTCCCTACAGCAGCTGGCCCAGCTCGCGCTCCTAAACGTTTCCTGCTGCTTCATCCAGGGGGCGTGTCAGAATCCCATCTCTCTGGGTCTGCAGCGTGCAGAGGTCTCTGTGTGTGGGGAGAGAGATGGAGAGAGAGAAATAGGGAGAGAGGGTGAGGAGAGAGAGAGAGAGAGAGAGAGAGAGAGAGAGAGAGAGAGAGAGAGAGAGAGAGAGAGAGATGGTGAGCGAAGGGTCATGTTATCATATGTTCTTCAGGACTAAAGGGAAAACATATTTAGCATCAATTCAGAAACTAGCCACACACACGCGCGCACGCACGCACGCACATACGTACAGCACATTGCTCACTCAGGGTCAACATGTGGCTTGATGTGCCTCTCTTGTGTGTGTGTGCGTGCGTGCGTGTGTGTGTAAGGGCGGTGGGGAGAAACAAGGAACCACACCTGGTAATTTAAGATGACCCTTCTACAGAAACTATCTGCATGGTTTAGTCTGCTTCGGTTGTATTCTGTCCTCAGTGTTGAGTTCTAGAGATCTCTCTGACTTTGTGTAGGCAGAATGAAGATTCAAGCATACTGCCCACACACACAGGCAGGCAGGCAGGCAGGCAGGCAGGCAGGCAGGCAGGCAGGCAGGCACGCACGCACGCACACACACACACACACACACACACACACACACACACGCACGCACGCACGCACGCACGCACGCACGCACGCACACACAGTACATTTATTCCCTCTGTCAGGAAACAGGCAAAACGTCAGTAACAGAGACAACCCGACGCGAGACGTATTTGTCAGGGTTTACAAAACCAGCCTCGGCGACCGACGTCAAGCTAAACACCTTCTATCGCCCGCTTTGAGGATAACACAGGGCCACCGACGTCAAGCTAGACACCTTCTATCGCCCGCTTAGAGGATAACACAGGGCCACCGACGTCAAGCTAAACACCTTCTATCGCCCGCTTTGAGGATAACACAGGGCCACCGACGTCAAGCTAGACACCTTCTATCGCCCGCTTAGAGGATAACACAGGGCCACCGACGTCAAGCTAAACACCTTCTATCGCCCGCTTTGAGGATAACACAGGGCCACCGACGTCAAGCTAAACACCTTCTATCGCCCGCTTTGAGGATAACACAGGGCCACCGACGTCAAGCTGAACACCTTCTATCGCCCGCTTTGAGGATAACACAGGGCCACCGACGTCAAGCTGAACACCTTCTATCGCCCGCTTTGAGGATAACACAGGGCCACCGACGTCAAGCTGAACACCTTCTATCGCCCGCTTTGAGGAAAACACAGGGCCACCGACGTCAAGCTGAACACCTTCTATCGCCCGCTTTGAGGATAACACAGGGCCACCGACGTCAAGCTGAACACCTTCTATCGCCCGCTTTGAGGATAACACAGGGCCACCGTCATCAAGCTGAACACCTTCTATCGCCCGCTTTGAGGATAACACAGGGCCACCGACGTCAAGCTGAAAATCTTCTATTGCCCGCTTTGAGGATAACACAGGGCCACAGACGTCAAGCTGAACACCTTCTATCGCCCGCTTTGAGGATAACACAGGGCCACCGACGTCAAGCTGAACACCTTCTATCGGCCGCTTTGAGGAAAACACAGGGCCACCGACGTCAAGCTGAACACCTTCTATCGCCCGCTTAGAGGATAACACAGGGCCACCGACGTCAAGCTGAACACCTTCTATCGCCCGCTTTGAGGATAACACAGGGCCACCGACGTCAAGCTGAACACCTTCTATCGCCCGCTTTGAGGATAACACAGGGCCACCGACGTCAAGCTGAACACCTTCTATCGCCCGCTTTGAGGAAAACACAGGGCCACCAACGTCAAGCTGAACACCTTCTATCGCCCGCTTTGAGGATAACACAGGGCCACCGACGTCAAGCTGAACACCTTCTATCGCCCGCTTTGAGGATAACACAGGGCCACCGACGTCAAGCTGAACACCTTCTATCGCCCGCTTTGAGGATAACACAGGGCCACCGACGTCAAGCTGAACACCTTCTATCGCCCGCTTTGAGGATAACACAGGGCCACCGACGTCAAGCTAGACACCTTCTATCGCCCGCTTTGAGGAAAACACAGGGCCACCGACGTCAAGCTGAACACCTTCTATCGCCCGCTTAGAGGATAACACAGGGCCACCGACGTCAAGCTGAACACCTTCTATCGCCCGCTTTGAGGATAACACAGGGCCACCGACGTCAAGCTAGACACCTTCTATCGCCCGCTTTGAGGATAACACAGGGCCACCGACGTCAAGCTAGACACCTTCTATCGCCCGCTTTGAGGATAACACAGGGCCACCGACGTCAAGCTAGACACCTTCTATCGCCCGCTTTGAGGATAACACAGGGCCACCGACGTCAAGCTAGACACCTTCTATCGCCCGCTTTGAGGATAACACAGGGCCACCGACGTCAAGCTAAACACCTTCTATCGCCCGCTTTGAGGATAACACAGGGCCACCGACGTCAAGCTAGACACCTTCTATCGCCCGCTTTGAGGATAACACAGGGCCACCGACGTCAAGCTAAACACCTTCTTCACTTTGAGGACAACACAGCGCCACCGACGCTCCCAAGGACTGTGGGCTCTCGTACTCCGACGTCAGTAAGACATTCAACCCTTTCTAAGCTGCCAGCCCAGACGGCATCCCGCGTCCTCAGAGCTCAGACCAGCTGGCTGGAGTGTGTTTACGGACATATTTAATCTCTCCCCTATCCCAGTCTGCTGTCCCCACATGCTTCAAGATGGCCACCATCGTTCCTGTCCCCAAGAAAGCAAAGATAACTGAACTCAATCACTATCGCCCCATAGCACTCACTTCTGTCATCATGAAGTGCTTTGAGAGACTAGTCAAGGATCACATCACCTCCACCTTGCTGGCCACCCAAGACCCACTCCAAATTGCTTACCGCCCAAATAGGTCCACAGACGATGCAATCTCAACCACACTGCACACTGCCCTATCCCATCTGGACAAGAGGAATACCTATGTAAGAATGCTGTTCAATGACTACAGCTCAGCATTCAACACCATAGTACCCTCAAAAACGCATCATTAAGCTGGAGGCCCTGGGTCTGAACCTCGCCCTGTGCAACTGGGTCCTGGACTTCCTGACGGGTCGCCTCCAGGTGGTGAGGGTAGGAAACAACATCACTTCGCTGATCCTCTACACAGGGGGCCCACAAGGGTGTGTGCTCAGCCCTCTCCTATACTCCCTGTTCACCCACGACTGCATGGCCAAGCACACCAACTCAATCATCAAGTTTAAAGATGACACGACAATAGTGGACATGATCACCAACAACGAGGAGACCCTCGGAGGTGGTGAATGTAGGAAACACCGTGGACTTCAGGAGACAGCAGAAGAAGCACGCCCCCTATCCACATCGACGGGACCGTAGTGGAGAAGGTGAAAAGTTCCTTTCGAAAAAAATATACTGCACCTCTTCAACCTCAGGCCCCTAAAACCCTCACAAAACTTTTACGGATGCACAATTGAGAGCATCCTGTCGGGCTGTATCACCTCCTGGTACGGCAACTGCACCGCCCACAACCGCAGGGCTCTCCAGAGGGCGCGCACACACACACACACACACACACACACACACACACACACACACACACACACACACACACACACACACACACACACACACACACACACACACACACACACACACACACACACACACACACACACACACACGCACACACAGCCAGGCAGTGGGGTGTTATAACAGCTATGTTGTTCTACCACTTGGCTGAATACACCACTCTGATAAAGGTGTTATGTGAATGTGATATTTCAGATTTTTTAATTTTTTTTAAATAAAATTCTCATTATTTCTATTAACCTGTTTTTTGCTTTGTCGTTATGGTGTATTGTGATGTCATTATGGGGTATTGTGATGTCATTATGGGGTATTGTGATGTCATTATGGAGTATTGTGATGTTGTTATGGGGTTTTGTGATGTCATTATGGGGTATTTTGTGTAGATTGATGAGGGGGGGAAAAACTATTGAATCCATTTTAGAATAAGACTGTAGCGTAACAAGATGTGTGAAAAAAAGTCAAGAGGTTCTGAAAAAGTACTGAATGTTACTGTAGTTAACCGTGTGCCAGTCTCCAGGTTTAAACTGCTCCATAGGGGTGTAGTGATGTTTCAAACCTCTCCAAAGACATTACTGTAGTTAACCATGTGCCAGTCTCCAGGTTTAAACTGCTCCATAGGGGTGTAGTGATGTTTCAAACCTCTCCAAAGACATTACTGTAGTTAACTGTGTGCCAGTCTCCAGGTTTAAACTGCTCCATAGGGGTGTAGTGATGTCTCAAACCTCTCCAAAGACATTACTGTAGTTAACTGTGTGCCAGTCTCCAGGTTTAAACTGCTCCATAGGGGTGTAGTGATGTTTCAAACCTCTCCAAAGACATTACTGTAGTTAACCGTGTGCCAGTCTCCAGGTTTAAACTGCTCCATAGGGGCGTAGTGATGTTTCAAACCTCTCCAAAGACATTACTGTAGTTAACCGTGTGCCAGTCTCCAGGTTTAAACTGCTCCATAGGGGTGTAGTGATGTTTCAAACCTCTCCATAGACATTACTGTAGTTAACCGTGTGCCAGTCTCCAGGTTTAAACTGCTCCATAGGGGTGTAGTGATGTTTCAAACCTCTCCAAAGACATTACTGTAGTTAACCGTGTGCCAGTCTCCAGGTTTAAACTGCTCCATAGGGGTGTAGTGATGTTTCAAACCTCTCCAAAGACATTACTGTAGTTAACTGTGTGCCAGTCTCCAGGTTTAAACTGCTCCATAGGGGTGTAGTGATGTTTCAAACCTCTCCAAAGACATTACTGTAGTTAACTGTGTGCCAGTCTCCAGGTTTAAACTGCTCCATAGGGGTGTAGTGATGTTTCAAACCTCTCCAAAGACATTACTGTAGTTAACTGTGTGCCAGTCTCCAGGTTTAAACTGCTCCATAGGGGTGTAGTGATGTTTCAAACCTCTCCAAAGACATTACTGTAGTTAACCGTGTGCCAGTCTCCAGGTTTAAACTGCTCCATAGGGGTGTAGTGATGTTTCAAACCTCTCCAAAGACATTACTGTAGTTAACCGTGTGCCAGTCTCCAGGTTTAAACTGCTCCATAGGGGTGTAGTGATGTCTCAAACCTCTCCAAAGACATTACTGTAGTTAACCGTGTGCCAGTCTCCAGGTTTAAACTGCTCCATAGGGGTGTAGTGATGTTTCAAACCTCTCCAAAGACATTACTGTAGTTAACCATGTGCCAGTCTCCAGGTTTAAACTGCTCCATAGGGGTGTAGTGATGTTTCAAACCTCTCCATAGACATTACTGTAGTTAACTGTGTGCCAGTCTCCAGGTTTAAACTGCTCCATAGGGGTGTAGTGATGTTTCAAACCTCTCCATAGACATTACTGTAGTTAACTGTGTGCCAGTCTCCAGGTTTAAACTGCTCCATAGGGGTGTAGTGATGTTTCAAACCTCTCCAAAGACATTACTGTAGTTAACTGTGTGCCAGTCTCCAGGTTTAAACTGCTCCATAGGGGTGTAGTGATGTTTCAAACCTCTCCATAGACATTACTGTAGTTAACTGTGTGCCAGTCTCCAGGTTTAAACTGCTCCATAGGGGTGTAGTGATGTTTCAAACCTCTCCAAAGACATTACTGTAGTTAACCGTGTGCCAGTCTCCAGGTTTAAACTGCTCCATAGGGGTGTAGTGATGTCTCAAACCTCTCCAAAGACATTACTGTAGTTAACCGTGTGCCAGTCTCCAGGTTTAAACTGCTCCATAGGGGTGTAGTGATGTTTCAAACCTCTCCATAGACATTACTGTAGTTAACCGTTTATATATATATATATATATTATTTTTTTAATCAGTTTTCCTATAGTTTTAGGCTTTCACCCTCAAAACACTTTTTTTTTATTGAAAAATTACAACAAAATTATGTTGCAAGTCCAAAAGAAACCACACCAAGAGGCCATTTTTGTGGTCTGGGAAAAAAATAAATATATATATTTTTTAGAGGGTGTAGTTACCCTTTAATTAAATTGTGCACCAAGCAATAAACCTTTTTTTTTTGCTAGTGGTGCTTCTCTACTGTGCGTGTACAGTGTAGGCGACATGTGGATGCAGAGATAGCAAAACAACAGGTTGTCCAACTTCGCAGTCAACATTTAATTGGTAAGTTTTTTTTTTTAAGGGGGTAAAGCCTGTCGAAATGTTATTTTAAACATCTGTATGATGACTGAATTCGCGACATTGCAAAGAATCAACCAAAGACTTCAGACGTGAACTTCTTCAATACCTCCTGGTTCACATTGTTGCCTTAAATTAGTATTTACTGGTCGATGTCATCGGTGGAAACGTCTTTCCGTTTCCTACCGGTTACCGATGTCGTTCAAGTTCTGTGAGCTGCTCCATCACGGACGAACCAGTTGAGAGCGACGCGCTCTTTGTCTTGCTGCCTGATATTCCTGCTGAAACTAGCGACGTGTGCAGCACGTGACATACTTCACCTGTTTTGCGATTGTGTGGGCAGACTACTTCGGTTAACATCTGCTAACCCTGTGTTTGTGACCAATACGATTTAATTGAATTTGATTTGATCCCAAACCTTAACCCTTCATAATGAGTTCATTAACTTAATGTTTAAACCCTATGCCAAACCTTAAACATTCACAATGAGTTCATTAACTTAATGTTTAAACCCTATGCCAAACCCTAACCATTCACAATGAGTTCATTAACTTAATGGTTAAACCCTATCCCAAACCCTAACCATTCATAATGAGTTCCTTAACTTAATGTCTAAACCCTATCCCAAACCCTAACCATTCACAATGAGTTCCTTAACTTAATGTTTAAACCCTATCCCAAACCTTAACCCTTCATAATGAGTTCCTTAATGTTTAAACCCCTATCCCAAACCCTAACCATTCAGAATGAGTTCATTAACTTAACCCTTAACATTCAAAATGTGACGTTTGGAGAAATGGTATGATTCCAGAGCATCGGGAGTCAACCCAGGATGTCAAAAACACTTCGAAATGTGACGTTTTGGAGAAAGTGTATGAAAGTCTGCTTCTGCGGTGAAACTGTGACAGAGACTTCAGCCACGCAGAAGATGAAGCCGTCGGCCTGAAGCTTACGTTATTATTATACTTATATATATATATATACTTATTATACTTCTCTGTGGAGAAGAGGCCACAATGCCCGCCATGTTGACACGCTTCTCAGTTTGCTGAAATAGAACTGGTTTCACATTTGTTCTCGAGAGATCAATCCATTTAAAAAAAATTTTTTTAAACCTTTATTTAACTAGGCAAGTCAGTTTAAGAACAAATTCTTATTTACAATGACGGCCTACACCGGGCCGAACCCCGGACGACGCTGGGCCAATTGTGAGCCGTCCTATAGGACTCCAAATCACGGCCGGTTGTGATACAGCCTGGAATCGAACCAGGGTCTGTGGTGACATTCATACGATGATTAAGTTTCACAGGATATTCCATAAGCAATTGGACTGTTTTTGTGTTTTCGGGAACACATCTGACCTGCTGTTAGATTAGTGGGTAGGAAGGTCCAGTCTCTCCAGACTGATATCTGACCTGCTGTTAGATTAGTGGGTAGGAAGGTCCAGTCTCTCCAGACTGATATCTGACCTGCTGTTAGATTAGTGGGTAGGAAGGTCCAGTCTCTCCAGACTGATATCTGACCTGCTGTTAGATTAGTGGGTAGGAAGGTCCAGTCTCTCCAGACTGATATCTGACCTGCTGTTAGATTAGTGGGTAGGAAGGTCCAGTCTCTCCAGACTGATATCTGACCTGCTGTTAGATTAGTGGGTAGGAAGGTCCAGTCTCTCCAGACTGATATCTGACCTGCTTTTAGATTAGTGGGTAGGAAGGTCCAGTCTCTCCAGACTGACATCTGACCTGCTGTTAGATTAGTGGGTAGGAAGGTCCAGTCTCTCCAGACTGATATCTGACCTGCTGTCAGATTAGTGGGTAGGAAGGTCCAGTCTCTCCAGACTGATATCTGACCTGCTGTTAGATTAGTGGGTAGGAAGGTCCAGTCTCTCCAGACTGATATCTGACCTGCTGTTAGATTAGTGGGTAGGAAGGTCCAGTCTCTCCAGACTGACATCTGACCTGCTGTTAGATTAGTGGGTAGGAAGGTCCAGTCTCTCCAGACTGATATCTGACCTGCTGTTAGATTAGTGGGTAGGAAGGTCCAGTCTCTCCAGACTGATATCTGACCTGCTGTCAGATTAGTGGGTAGGAAGGTCCAGTCTCTCCAGACTGATATCTGACCTGCTGTTAGATTAGTGGGTAGGAAGGTCCAGTCTCTCCAGACTGATATCTGACCTGCTGTTAGATTAGTGGGTAGGAAGGTCCAGTCTCTCCAGACTGATATCTGACCTGCTGTTAGATTAGTGGGTAGGAAGGTCCAGTCTCTCCAGACTGATATCTGACCTGCTGTTAGATTAGTGGGTAGGAAGGGCCAGTCTCTCCAGACTGATATCTGACCTGCTGTTAGATTAGTGGGTAGGAAGGTCCAGTCTCTCCAGACTGATATCTGACCTGCTGTTAGATTAGTGGGTAGGAAGGGCCAGTCTCTCCAGACTGATATCTGACCTGCTGTTAGATTAGTGGGTAGGAAGGTCCAGTCTCTCCAGACTGATATCTGACCTGCTGTTAGATTAGTGGGTAGGAAAGTCCAGTCTCTCCAGACTGATATCTGACCTGCTGTTAGATTAGTGGGTAGGAAGGTCCAGTCTCTCCAGACTGATATCTGACCTGCTGTTAGACTAGTGGGTAGGAAGGTCTCTCCAGACCGATATCTGACCTGCTGTTAGATTAGTGGGTAGGAAGGTCTCTCCAGACTGATATCTGACCTGCTGTTAGATTAGTGGGTAGGAAGGTCCAGTCTCTCCAGACTGATATCTGACCTGCTGTTAGATTAGTGGGTAGGAAGGTCCAGTCTCTCCAGACTGATATCTGACCTGCTGTTAGATTAGTGGGTAGGAAGGTCTCTCCAGACTGATATCTGACCTGCTGTTAGATTAGTGGGTAGGAAGGTCCAGTCTCTCCAGACTGATATCTGACCTGCTGTTAGATTAGTGGGTAGGAAGGTCCAGTCTCTCCAGACTGATATCTGACCTGCTTTTAGATTAGTGGGTAAGAAGGTCCAGTCTCTCCAGACTGATATCTGACCTGCTGTTAGATTAGTGGGTAGGAAGGTCCAGTCTCTCCAGACTGATATCTGACCTGCTGTTAGATTAGTGGGTAGGAAGGTCCAGTCTCTCCAGACTGATATCTGACCTGCTGTTAGATTAGTGGGTAGGAAGGGCCAGTCTCTCCAGACTGATATCTGACCTGCTGTTAGATTAGTGGGTAGGAAGGTCCAGTCTCTCCAGACTGATATCTGACCTGCTGTTAGATTAGTGGGTAGGAAGGGCCAGTCTCTCCAGACTGATATCTGACCTGCTGTTAGATTAGTGGGTAGGAAGGTCCAGTCTCTCCAGACTGATATCTGACCTGCTGTTAGATTAGTGGGTAGGAAAGTCCAGTCTCTCCAGACTGATATCTGACCTGCTGTTAGATTAGTGGGTAGGAAGGTCCAGTCTCTCCAGACTGATATCTGACCTGCTGTTAGACTAGTGGGTAGGAAGGTCTCTCCAGACCGATATCTGACCTGCTGTTAGATTAGTGGGTAGGAAGGTCTCTCCAGACTGATATCTGACCTGCTGTTAGATTAGTGGGTAGGAAGGTCCAGTCTCTCCAGACTGATATCTGACCTGCTGTTAGATTAGTGGGTAGGAAGGTCCAGTCTCTCCAGACTGATATCTGACCTGCTGTTAGATTAGTGGGTAGGAAGGTCTCTCCAGACTGATATCTGACCTGCTGTTAGATTAGTGGGTAGGAAGGTCCAGTCTCTCCAGACTGATATCTGACCTGCTGTTAGATTAGTGGGTAGGAAGGTCCAGTCTCTCCAGACTGATATCTGACCTGCTTTTAGATTAGTGGGTAAGAAGGTCCAGTCTCTCCAGACTGATATCTGACCTGCTGTTAGATTAGTGGGTAGGAAGGTCCAGTCTCTCCAGACTGATATCTGACCTGCTGTTAGATTAGTGGGTAGGAAGGTCCAGTCTCCCCAGACTGATATCTGACCTGCTGTTAGATTAGTGGGTAGGAAGGTCCAGTCTCTCCAGACTGATATCTGACCTGCTGTTAGATTAGTGGGTAGGAAGGTCCAGTCTCTCCAGACTGATATCTGACCTGCTGTTAGATTAGTGGGTAGGAAGGTCCAGTCTCTCCAGACTGATATCTGACCTGCTGTTAGATTAGTGGGTAGGAAGCTCCAGTCTCTCCAGACTGATATCTGACCTGCTGTTAGATTAGTGGGTAGGAAGGTCCAGTCTCTCTAGACTGATATCTGACCTGCTGTTAGATTAGTGGGTAGGAAGGTCCAGTCTCTCCAGACTGATATCTGACCTGCTGTTAGATTAGTAGGTAGGAAGGTCCAGTCTCTCCAGACTGATATCTGACCTGCTGTTAGATTAGTGGGTAGGAAGGTCTCTCCAGACTGATATCTGACCTGCTGTTAGATTAGTGGGTAGGAAGGTCCAGTCTCTCCAGACTGACATCTGACCTGCTGTTAGATTAGTGGGTAGGAAGGTCCAGTCTCTCCAGACTGATATCTGACCTGCTGTTAGATTAGTGGGTAGGAAGCTCCAGTCTCTCCAGACTGATATCTGACCTGCTGTTAGATTAGCGGGTAGGAAGGTCCAGTCTCTCCAGACTGATATCTGACCTGCTGTTAGATTAGTGGGTAGGAAGGTCTCTCCAGACTGATATCTGACCTGCTGTTAGATTAGTGGGTAGGAAGGTCTCTCCAGACTGATATCTGACCTGCTGTTAGATTAGTGGGTAGGAAGGTCCAGTCTCTCCAGACTGATATCTGACCTGCTGTTAGATTAGCGGGTAGGAAGGTCCAGTCTCTCCAGACTGATATCTGACCTGCTGTTAGATTAGTGGGTAGGAAGGTCCAGTCTCTCCAGACTGATATCTGACCTGCTGTTAGATTAGTGGGTAGGAAGGTCCAGTCTCTCCAGACTGATATCTGACCTGCTGTTAGATTAGTGGGTAGGAAGGTCCAGTCTCTCCAGACTGATATCTGACCTGCTGTTAGATTAGTGGGTAGGAAGGTCCAGTCTCTCCAGACTGATATCTGACCTGCTGTTAGATTAGTGGGTAGGAAGGTCCAGTCTCTGCAGACTGATATCTGACCTGCTGTTAGATTAGTGGGTAGGAAGGTCCAGTCTCTCCAGACTGATATCTGACCTGCTGTTAGATTAGTGGGTAGGAAGGTCCAGTCTCTCCAGACTGATATCTGACCTGCTGTTAGATTAGTGGGTAGGAAGGTCCAGTCTCTCCAGACTGATATCTGACCTGCTGTTAGATTAGTGGGTAGGAAGGTCTCTCCAGACTGACATCTGACCTGCTGTTAGATTAATGGGTAGGAAGGTCCAGTCTCTCCAGACTGACATCTGACCTGCTTTTAGATTAGTGGGTAGGAAGGTCTCTCCAGACTGATATCTGACCTGCTGTTAGATTAGTGGGTATGAAGGGCAAGTCTCTCCAGACTGATATCTGACCTGCTGTTAGATTAATGGGTTGGAAGGTCCAGTCTCTCCAGACTGATATCTGACCTGCTGTTAGATTAGTGGGTAGGAAGGTCCAGTCTCTCCAGACTGATATCTGACCTGCTGTTAGATTAGTGGGTTGGAAGGTCCAGTCTCTCCAGACTGATATCTGACCTGCTGTTAGATTAGTGGGTAGGAAGGTCCAGTCTCTCCAGACTGATATCTGACCTGCTGTTAGATTAGTGGGTAGGAAGGTCCAGTCTCTCCAGACTGACATCTGACCTGCTGTTAGATTAGTGGGTAGGAAGGTCCAGTCTCTCCAGACTGATATCTGACCTGCTGTTAGATTAATGGGTAGCAAGGTCCAGTCTCTCCAGACTGATATCTGACCTGCTGTTAGATTAGTGGGTAGGAAGGTCCAGTCTCTGCAGACTGATATCTGACCTGCTGTTAGATTAGTGGGTAGGAAGGTCCAGTCTCTCCAGACTGATATCTGACCTGCTGTTAGATTAGTGGGTAGGAAGGTCCAGTCTCTCCAGACTGATATCTGACCTGCTGTTAGATTAGTGGGTAGGAAGGTCCAGTCTCTCCAGACTGATATCTGACCTGCTGTTAGATTAGTGGGTAGGAAGGTCCAGTCTCTCCAGACTGATATCTGACCTGCTGTTAGATTAGTGGGTAGGAAGGTCCAGTCTCTGCAGACTGATATCTGACCTGCTGTTAGATTAGTGGGTAGGAAGGTCCAGTCTCTCCAGACTGATATCTGACCTGCTGTTAGATTAGTGGGTAGGAAGGTCCAGTCTCTCCAGACTGATATCTGACCTGCTGTTAGATTAGTGGGTAGGAAGGTCCAGTCTCTCCAGACTGATATCTGACCTGCTGTTAGATTAGTGGGTAGGAAGGTCTCTCCAGACTGACATCTGACCTGCTGTTAGATTAATGGGTAGGAAGGTCCAGTCTCTCCAGACTGACATCTGACCTGCTTTTAGATTAGTGGGTAGGAAGGTCTCTCCAGACTGATATCTGACCTGCTGTTAGATTAGTGGGTATGAAGGGCAAGTCTCTCCAGACTGATATCTGACCTGCTGTTAGATTAATGGGTTGGAAGGTCCAGTCTCTCCAGACTGATATCTGACCTGCTGTTAGATTAGTGGGTAGGAAGGTCCAGTCTCTCCAGACTGATATCTGACCTGCTGTTAGATTAGTGGGTTGGAAGGTCCAGTCTCTCCAGACTGATATCTGACCTGCTGTTAGATTAGTGGGTAGGAAGGTCCAGTCTCTCCAGACTGATATCTGACCTGCTGTTAGATTAGTGGGTAGGAAGGTCCAGTCTCTCCAGACTGACATCTGACCTGCTGTTAGATTAGTGGGTAGGAAGGTCCAGTCTCTCCAGACTGATATCTGACCTGCTGTTAGATTAATGGGTAGCAAGGTCCAGTCTCTCCAGACTGATATCTGACCTGCTGTTAGATTAGTGGGTAGGACGGTCCAGTCTCTGAAGACTGATATCTGACCTGCTGTTAGATTAGTGGGTAGGAAGGTCCAGTCTCTCCAGACTGATATCTGACCTGCTGTTAGATTAGTGGGTAGGAAGGTCCAGTCTCTCCAGACTGATATCTGACCTGCTGTTAGATTAGTGGGTAGGAAGGTCCAGTCTCTCCAGACTGATATCTGACCTGCTGTTAGATTAGTGGGTAGGAAGGTCCAGTCTCTCCAGACTGATATCTGACCTGCTGTTAGATTAGTGGGTAGGAAGGTCCAGTCTCTGCAGACTGATATCTGACCTGCTGTTAGATTAGTGGGTAGGAAGGTCCAGTCTCTCCAGACTGATATCTGACCTGCTGTTAGATTAGTGGGTAGGAAGGTCCAGTCTCTCCAGACTGATATCTGACCTGCTGTTAGATTAGTGGGTAGGAAGGTCCAGTCTCTCCAGACTGATATCTGACCTGCTGTTAGATTAATGGGTAGGAAGGTCCAGTCTCTCCAGACTGACATCTGACCTGCTTTTAGATTAGTGGGTAGGAAGGTCCAGTCTCTCCAGACTGATATCTGACCTGCTGTTAGATTAGTGGGTATGAAGGGCAAGTCTCTCCAGACTGATATCTGACCTGCTGTTAGATTAATGGGTTGGAAGGTCCAGTCTCTCCAGACTGATATCTGACCTGCTGTTAGATTAGTGGGTAGGAAGGTCCAGTCTCTCCAGACTGATATCTGACCTGCTGTTAGATTAGTGGGTTGGAAGGTCCAGTCTCTCCAGACTGATATCTGACCTGCTGTTAGATTAGTGGGTTGGAAGGTCCAGTCTCTCCAGACTGATATCTGACCTGCTGTTAGATTAGTGGGTAGGAAGGTCCAGTCTCTCCAGACTGACATCTGACCTGCTGTTAGATTAGTGGGTAGGAAGGTCCAGTCTCTCCAGACTGATATCTGACCTGCTGTTAGATTAATGGGTAGGAAGGTCCAGTCTCTCCAGACTGATATCTGACCTGCTGTTAGATTAGTGGGTAGGAAGGTCCAGTCTCTGCAGACTGATATCTGACCTGCTGTTAGATTAGTGGGTAGGAAGGTCCAGTCTCTCCAGACTGATATCTGACCTGCTGTTAGATTAGTGGGTTGGAAGGTCCAGTCTCTCCAGACTGATATCTGACCTGCTGTTAGATTAGTGGGTAGGAAGGTCCAGTCTCTCCAGACTGATATCTGACCTGCTGTTAGATTAGTGGGTAGGAAGGTCCAGTCTCTCCAGACTGATATCTGACCTGCTGTTAGATTAGTGGGTAGGAAGGTCCAGTCTCTGCAGACTGATATCTGACCTGCTGTTAGATTAGTGGGTAGGAAGGTCCAGTCTCTCCAGACTGATATCTGACCTGCTGTTAGATTAGTGGGTAGGAAGGTCCAGTCTCTCCAGACTGATATCTGACCTGCTGTGAGATTAGTGGGTAGGAAGGTCCAGTCTCTCCAGACTGATATCTGACCTGCTGTTAGATTAATGGGTAGGAAGGTCCAGTCTCTCCAGACTGACATCTGACCTGCTGTTAGATTAGTGGGTATGAAGGGCAAGTCTCTCCAGACTGATATCTGACCTGCTGTTTGATTAATGGGTTGGAAGGTCCAGTCTCTCCAGACTGATATCTGACCTGCTGTTAGATTAGTGGGTAGGAAGGTCCAGTCTCTCCAGACTGATATCTGACCTGCTGTTAGATTAGTGGGTTGGAAGGTCCAGTCTCTCCAGACTGATATCTGACCTGCTGTTAGATTAGTGGGTAGGAAGGTCCAGTCTCTCCAGACTGATATCTGACCTGCTGTTAGATTAGTGGGTAGGAAGGTCCAGTCTCTCCAGACTGACATCTGACCTGCTGTTAGATTAGTGGGTAGGAAGGTCCAGTCTCTCCAGACTGATATCTGACCTGCTGTTAGATTAATGGGTAGGAAGGTCCAGTCTCTCCAGACTGATATCTGACCTGCTGTTAGATTAGTGGGTAGGAAGGTCCAGTCTCTGCAGACTGATATCTGACCTGCTGTTAGATTAGTGGGTAGGAAGGTCCAGTCTCTCCAGACTGATATCTGACCTGCTGTTAGATTAGTGGGTAGGAAGGTCCAGTCTCTCCAGACTGATATCTGACCTGCTGTTAGATTAGTGGGTAGGAAGGTCCAGTCTCTCCAGACTGATATCTAACCTGCTGTTAGATTAGTGGGTAGGAAGGTCCAGTCTCTCCAGACTGATATCTGACCTGCTGTGAGATTAGTGGGTAGGAAGGTCCAGTCTCTCCAGACTGATATCTGACCTGCTGTTAGATTAGTGGGTAGGAAGGTCCAGTCTCTGCAGACTGATATCTGACCTGCTGTCAGATTAGTGGGTAGGAAGGTCCAGTCTCTCCAGACTGATATCTGACCTGCTGTTAGATTAGTGGGTATGAAGGGCAAGTCTCTCCAGACTGATATCTGACCTGCTGTTAGATTAATGGGTTGGAAGGTCCAGTCTCTCCAGACTGATATCTGACCTGCTGTTAGATTAGTGGGTAGGAAGGTCCAGTCTCTCCAGACTGATATCTGACCTGCTGTTAGATTAGTGGGTTGGAAGGTCCAGTCTCTCCAGACTGATATCTGACCTGCTGTTAGATTAGTGGGTAGGAAGGTCCAGTCTCTCCAGACTGATATCTGACCTGCTGTTAGATTAGTGGGTAGGAAGGTCCAGTCTCTCCAGACTGACATCTGACCTGCTGTTAGATTAGTGGGTAGGAAGGTCCAGTCTCTCCAGACTGATATCTGACCTGCTGTTAGATTAATGGGTAGGAAGGTCCAGTCTCTCCAGACTGATATCTGACCTGCTGTTAGATTAGTGGGTAGGAAGGTCCAGTCTCTGCAGACTGATATCTGACCTGCTGTTAGATTAGTGGGTAGGAAGGTCCAGTCTCTCCAGACTGATATCTGACCTGCTGTTAGATTAGTGGGTAGGAAGGTCCAGTCTCTCCAGACTGATATCTGACCTGTTGTTAGATTAGTGGGTAGGAAGGTCCAGTCTCTGCAGACTGATATCTGACCTGCTGTCAGATTAGTGGGTAGGAAGGTCCAGTCTCTCCAGACTGATATCTGACCTGCTGTTAGATTAGTGGGTAGGAAGGTCCAGTCTCTCCAGACTGATATCTGACCTGCTGTTAGATTCGTGGGTAGGAAGGTCCAGTCTCTCCAGACTGATATCTGACCTGCTGTTAGATTAGTGGGTAGGAAGGTCCAGTCTCTCCAGACTGATATCTGACCTGCTGTTAGATTAGTGGGTAGGAAGGTCCAGTCTCTCCAGACTGATATCTGACCTGCTGTTAGATTAATGGGTAGGAAGGTCCAGTCTCTCCAGACTGATATCTGACCTGCTGTTAGATTAATGGGTAGGAAGGTCCAGTCTCTCCAGACTGATATCTGACCTGCTGTTAGATTAGTGGGTAGGAAGGTCCAGTCTCTCCAGACTGATATCTGACCTGCTGTTAGATTAGTGGGTAGGAAGGTCCAGTCTCTCCAGACTGATATCTGACCTGCTGTTAGATTAGTGGGTAGGAAGGGCCAGTCTCTCCAGACTGATATCTGACCTGCTGTTAGATTAGTGGGTAGGAAGGTCCAGTCTCTCCAGACTGATATCTGACCTGCTGTTAGATTAGTGGGTAGGAAGGTCCAGTCTCTCCAGACTGATATCTGACCTGCTGTTAGATTAGTGGGTAGGAAGGTCTCTCCAGACTGATATCTGACCTGCTGTCAGATTAGTGGGTAGGAAGGTCCAGTCTCTCCAGACTGATATCTGACCTGCTGTTAGATTAGTGGGTAGGAAGGTCTCTCCAGACTGATATCTGACCTGCTGTTAGATTAGTGGGTTGGAAGGTCCAGTCTCTCCAGACTGATATCTGACCTGCTGTTAGATTAGTGGGTAGGAAGGTCCAGTCTCTCCAGACTGATATCTGACCTGCTGTTAGATTAGTGGGTAGGAAGGTCCAGTCTCTCCAGACTGATATCTGACCTGCTGTTAGATTAGTGGGTAGGAAGGTCCAGTCTCTCCAGACTGATATCTGACCTGCTGTTAGATTAGTGTGTAGGAAGGTCCAGTCTCTCCAGACTGATATCTGACCTGCTGTTAGATTAGTGGGTAGGAAGGTCCAGTCTCTCCAGACTGACTGATATCTGACCTGCTGTTAGATTAGTGGGTAGGAAGGTCCAGTCTCTCCAGACTGATATCTGACCTGCTGTTAGATTAGTGGGTAGGAAGGTCCAGTCTCTCCAGACTGATATCTGACCTGCTGTTAGATTAGTGGGTAGGAAGGTCCAGTCTCTCCAGACTGATATCTGACCTGCTGTTAGATTAGTGGGTAGGAAGGTCCAGTCTCTCCAGACTGATATGTGACCTGCTGTTAGATTAGTGGGTAGGAAGGTCCAGTCTCTCCAGACTGATATCTGACCTGCTGTTAGATTAGTGGGTAGGAAGGGCCAGTCTCTCCAGACTGATATCTGACCTGCTGTTAGATTAGTGGGTAGGAAGGTCCAGTCTCTCCAGACTGATATCTGACCTGCTGTTAGATTAGTGGGTAGGAAGGTCCAGTCTCTCCACACTGATATCTGACACACACACACACACACACACACACACACACACACACACACACACACACACACACACACACACACACAAAACACTCACACACACACACACACACACCCACTCGTACACACAGCTTGTGCCGTGATGAGTAAGACAACGTTAGCAGGATGGCGACACAACAAACAGAGACGGTCCTCGTTGGACAAGAGGTGACACACACACACACACACACACACACACACACACACACACACACACACACACACACACACACACACACACACACACACACACACACACACACACACACACAACAAACAGAGACGGTTGGACAAGAGGTCGCTGATTTCACTCCAATCCTCCAATGATTTAATAGACTGGGTGGTTTGAGCACTGAATGTTGATTGGCTAACAGCCAATGGTATATCAGACTGTATACCAGGGGTATGACATAACATGTATTTTTACTGCTCTAATTACATTGGTACCCAGTTTATAATGGCAATAAGGCACCTCGGGAGTTTGTGGTATATGGACCAGTATACCACGGTTTAAAGGTCTGTATCCAGGCACTCTGTGTTGCGTCGTGCATAATAACAGCCCTTTGCCGTGGTATATTGGCAGTATACCATACCATACCATACCTGTTGTATAAACGGCCTTCATTTTGCTGGACCCCAGGAAGAGTAGCTGCTGCCTTGGCAGGAACTAATGGGGATCCATAATAAACCCCAGGAAGAGTAGCTGAGCTAATGGGGATCCATAATAAACCCCAGGAAGAGTAGCTGAGCTAATGGGGATCCATAATAAACCCCAGGAAGAGTAGCTGAGCTAATGGGGATCCATAATAAACCCCAGGAAGAGTAGCTGAGCTAATGGGGATCCATAATAAACCCCAGGAAGAGTAGCTGAGCTAATGGGGATCCATAATAAACCCCAGGAAGAGTAGCTGAGCTAATGGGGATCCATAATAAACCCCAGGAAGAGTAGCTGAGCTAATGGGGATCCATAATAAACACCAGGAAGAGTAGCTGAGCTAATGGGGATCCATAATAAACACCAGGAAGAGTAGCTGAGCTAATGGGGATCCATAATAAACACCAGGAAGAGTAGCTGAGCTAATGGGGATCCATAATAAACCCCAGGAAGAGTAGCTGAGCTAATGGGGATCCATAATAAACCCCAGGAAGAGTAGCTGAGCTAATGGGGATCCATAATAAACCCCAGGAAGAGTAGCTGAGCTAATAGGGATCCATAATAAACCCCAGGAAGAATAGCTGAGCTAATGGGGATCCATAATAAACCCCAGGAAGAGTAGCTGAGCTAATGGGGATCCATAATAAACCCCAGGAAGAGTAGCTACTGCCTTGGCAGGAACTAATGGGGATCCATAATAAACCCCAGGAAGAGTAGCTGCTGCCTTGACAGGAACTAATGGGGATCCATAATAAACCCCAGGAAGAGTAGCTGCTGCCCTGGCAGGAACTAATGGGGATCCATAATAAACCCCAGGAAGAGTAGCTGCTGCCTTGGCAGGAACTAATGGGGATCCATAATAAACCCCAGGAAGAGTAGCTGCTGCCTTGGCAGGAACTAATGGGGATCCATAATAAACCCCAGGAAGAGTAGCTGCTGCCTTGGCAGGAACTAATGGGGATCCATAATAAACCCCAGGAAGAGTAGCTGCTGCCTTGTTAGGAACTAATGGGGATCCATAATAAACCCCAGGAAGAGTAGCTGCTGCCTTGGCAGGAACTAATGGGGATCCATAATAAACCCCAGGAAGAGTAGCTGCTGCCTTGTTAGGAACTAATGGGGATCCATAATAACCCCCAGGAAGAGTAGCTGCTGCCTTGAGAGGAACTAATGGAGATCCATAATAAACCCCAGGAAGAGTAGCTGCTGCCTTGACAGGAACTAATGGGGATCCATAATAAACCACCAGGAAGAGTAGCTGCTGCCTTGGCAGGAACTAATGGGGATCCATAATAAACCCCAGGAAGAGTAGCTGCTGCCTTGGCAGGAACTATTAGGGATCCATAATAAACCACCAGGAAGAGTAGCTGAGCTAATGGGGATCCATAATAAACCCCAGGAAGAGTAGCTGAGCTAATGGGGATCCATAATAAACCCCAGGAAGAGTAGCTGAGCTAATGGGGATCCATAATAAACCCCAGGAAGAGTAGCTGAGCTAATGGGGATCCATAATAAACCCCAGGAAGAGTAGCTGCTGCCCTGGCAGGAACTAATGGGGATCCATAATAAACCCCAGGAAGAGTAGCTGCTGCCTTGGCAGGAACTAATGGGGATCCATAATAAACCCCAGGAAGAGTAGCTGCTGCCTTGGCAGGAACTAATGGGGATCCATAATAAACCCCAGGAAGAGTAGCTGCTGCCTTGGCAGGAACTAATGGGGATCCATAATAAACCCCAGGAAGAGTAGCTGCTGCCTTGTTAGGAACTAATGGGGATCCATAATAAACCCCAGGAAGAGTAGCTGCTGCCTTGGCAGGAACTAATGGGGATCCATAATAAACCCCAGGAAGAGTAGCTGCTGCCTTGTTAGGAACTAATGGGGATCCATAATAACCCCCAGGAAGAGTAGCTGCTGCCTTGAGAGGAACTAATGGAGATCCATAATAAACCCCAGGAAGAGTAGCTGCTGCCTTGACAGGAACTAATGGGGATCCATAATAAACCACCAGGAAGAGTAGCTGCTGCCTTGGCAGGAACTAATGGGGATCCATAATAAACCCCAGGAAGAGTAGCTGCTGCCTTGGCAGGAACTATTAGGGATCCATAATAAACCACCAGGAAGAGTAGCTGAGCTAATGGGGATCCATAATAAACCCCAGGAAGAGTAGCTGAGCTAATGGGGATCCATAATAAACCCCAGGAAGAGTAGCTGAGCTAATGGGGATCCATAATAAACCCCAGGAAGAGTAGCTGAGCTAATGGGGATCCATAATAAACCCCAGGAAGAGTAGCTGAGCTAATGGGGATCCATAATAAACCCCAGGAAGAGTAGCTGAGCTAATGGGGATCCATAATAAACCCCAGGAAGAGTAGCTGAGCTAATGGGGATCCATAATAAACCCCAGGAAGAGTAGCTGCTGCCTTGCAGGATGGGTCTGTCTGGTAAAAACAGAGACAGCAGTGTCCTCTAGTGGTCGACCCAGGAGCATGCTCTCTGTCATGATCTCTGCCGTGCTGAGGGATAAGTCTGTTTGTAACATTTAAAAATAAAATAAAATGAAAAGGTTTAAAAAAAAGTTATCGTAGCGACACGTTGACTAGGTTGAAGGTGTAGAGATAGTAGATAGTACGTCCCGCACATACTATCTCTTTTTTCTTCCACAACGTGTATTTTTGCGCATTATAACCCCGAGCACCACAAATCTGATAAACTTGGTAGCTAGTCTTCTCAAGACTGTGTGTAACCTGAACACACCCGACCAAACACCTGGTAAAATAGTTTTTGGGTTGGATGTACTATCTATTCAGAATCAGATTCAAATTCAATGTAGACGTGATGACGTCTTCCCTCGACGATCAACACGAGGGTTTGGGTGAAATTTGTTATCCGTCGGGATTCCTGGTCTGTGATTGGCCGAGACGTCTGTCCATCATACTCAGTAAACCGGGCTTGGAGGAACAGGTTGAGACGTTTACAAACTGCGAAATCATCCAACATCATACAACGCGGTAACACTACAAACACAAACTGGTGAGTGCAGCAGGTCCGTGTGTGACGTTTCAATGTTGTATTTTTTTTTGTGTGGTTTTTAAACGTTGTATTTTGTTGTGTTTACCGAGACTGAGCGCAAATCAAAATCTGTGCGTCCGTCCGCTCATCAGCAGACGGCGCGCTGAGCGCATCCGGGAGTCAGGAGAGGAAAGCGTGAATACTGAATTCCGTTTATAATGTGTCTCTGTTTTACAGGCCGTTGTTATGTGGATGATGAGTCCTTCATTGCTTTCATACTGAACCATATTTTATGTTTGTTTTCTTATCTTATGGTATGATGTGTTGTCATTACATATTACAACATAACGCTTCATAACACAACATATCATATATATCATATATAAACATAACACATAACACATCATAACATGATATGATGCGTTATGATATGATGTGATGTGTTATGATGTATTGTGTTATGTTATGATGTGTTATGTTATGATGTATTATGTTATGATGTGTTATGTTATGATGTGTTATGTTATGATGTATTATGTTATGATGTATTATGTTATGATGTATTATGTTATGATGTATTATGTTATGATGTATTATGTTATGATGTGTTATGTTATGATGTATTATGTTATGATGTGTTATGTTATGATGTGTTATGTTATGATGTATTATGTTATGATGTGCTATAATGTATTATGTTATGATGTGTTATGATGTATTATGTTATGATGTGTTATGTTATGATGTATTATGTTATGATGTGTTATGTTATGATGTGTTATGATGTATTATGTTATGATGTATTATGTTATGATGTATTATGTTATGATGTATTATATGATGTATTATGTTATGATGTATTATGTTATGATGTATTATGTTGTGATGTATTATGTTATGATGTGTTATGTTATGATGTATTATGTTATGATGTATTATGTTATGATGTGTTATGATGTATTATGTTATGATGTATTATGTTATGATGTATTATGTTATGATGTATTATGTTATGATGTGTTATGTTATGATGTATTATGTTATGATGTGTTATGATGTGTTATGTGATGATGTGTTATGTTATGATGTGTTATGTTATGATATGTTATGATGTATTATGATGTGTTATGTTATGATGTGTTATGATGAATTATGTTATGATGTATTATGTATTATGTTATGATGTATTATGTTATGATGTGTTATGTTATGATGTATTATGTTATGATGTATTATGTTATGATGTGTTATGATGTGTTATGTGATGATGTGTTATGTTATGATGTGTTATGTTATGATATGTTATGATGTGTTATGTTATGATGTATTATGATGTGTTATGATGTATTATGTTATGATGTGTTATGATGTATTATGTTATGATGTATTATGATGTGTTATGATGTATTATGTTATGATGTGTTATGATGTATTATGTTATGATGTATTATGATGTGATATGATGTATTATGTTATGATGTATTATGTTATGATGTGTTATATTATGATGTATTATGTTATGATGTATTATGTTATGATGTATTATGTTATGATGTATTATGATGTGTTATGATGTATTATGTTATGATGTGTTATGATGTATTATGTTATGATGTGTTATGATGTATTATGTTTTGATGTGTTTTGATGTATTATGTTATGATGTATTATGTTTTGATGTGTTTTGATGTATTATGTTATGATGTATTATGTTTTGATGTGTTATGATGTGTTATATTATGATGTGTTATGTTATGATGTGTTATGTTATGATGTGTTATGATGTATTATGTTTTGATGTGTTATGATGTGTTATGATGTATTATGTTATGATGTGTTATGATGTATTATGTTATGATGTGTTATGTTATGATGTATTATGTTATGATGTGTTATGTTATGATGTATTATGTTATGATGTGTTATGATGTGTTATGTGATGATGTGTTATGTTATGATGTGTTATGTTATGATATGTTATGATGTGTTATGTTATGATGTGTTATGATGTGTTATGCTATGATGTGTTATGATGTGTTATGTTATGATGTGTTATGATGTGTTATGTTATGATGTGTTATGATGTATTATGTTATGATGTGTTATGTTATGATGTATTATGTTATGATGTGTTATATTATGATGTATTATGTTATGATGTGTTATGATGTGTTATGCTATGATGTGTTATGATGTGTTATGTTATGATGTATTATGTATTATGTTATTACATTTACATTTACATTTAAGTCATTTAGCAGTCATTTAGCAGACGCTCTTATCCAGAGCGACTTATGATGTGTTATGTTATGATGTGTTATGATGTATTATGTTATGATGTGTTATGTTATGATGTATTATGTTATGATGTGTTATGTTATGATGTATTATGATGTATTATGTATTATGTTATGATGTGTTATGATGTATTATGTGTTATGTTATGATGTGTTATGTTATGATGTGTTGTGTATTATGTTATGATGTATTATGTTATGATGTATTATGTTATGATGTGTTTTGATGTATTATGTTATGATGTGTTATGATGTATTATGTTATGATGTGTTTTGATGTATTATGGTATGATGTGTTATGATGTATTATGTTATGATGTATTATGTTATGATGTATTATGTTATGATGTGTTATGTATTATGTTATGATGTGTTATGATGTATTATGTTATGATGTATTATGTTATGATGTATTATGTTATGATGTGTTATGATGTATTATGTTATGATGTATTATGTTATGATGTATTATGTATTATGTTATGATGTGTTATGATGTATTATGTTATGATGTATTATGTTTTGATGTATTATGTTATGATGTGTTATGATGTGTTATGCTATGATGTGTTATGATGTGTTATGTTATGATGTGTTATGTTATGATGTGTTATGTTATGATGTGTTATGTTATGATGTATTATGTTATGATGTGTTATGTTATGATGTATTATGTTATGATGTGTTATGATGTATTATGTTATGATGTGTTATGATGTGTTATGCTATGATGTGTTATGATGTGTTATGTTATGATGTGTTATGTTATGATGTGTTATGTTATGATGTGTTATGTTATGATGTATTATGTTATGATGTGTTATATTATGATGTATTATGTTATGATGTGTTATGATGTATTATGTTATGATGTGTTATGATGTGTTATGCTATGATGTGTTATGATGTGTTATGTTATGATGTATTATGTTATGATGTGTTATGTTATGATGTGTTATGATGTATTATGTTATGATGTGTTATGTTATGATGTATTATGTTATGATGTGTTATGTTATGATGTATTATGATGTATTATGTTATGATGTATTATGTTATGATGTGTTATGATGTATTATGTATTATGTTATGATGTATGATGTGTTATGTTATGATGTATTATGTTATGATTTGTTATGTTATGATGTATTATGTTATGATGTATTATGTTATGATGTGTTATGTTATGATGTATTATGTTATGATGTATTATGTTATGATGTGTTATGTTATGATGTGTTATGTATTATGTTATGATGTATTATGTTATGATGTGTTATGATGTATTATGTTATGATGTGTTATGTTATGATGTGTTATGTTATGATGTATTATGTTATGATGTGTTATGTTTTGATGTATTATGATGTATTATGTTATGATGTGTTATGTTATGATGTGTTATGTTATGATGTATTATGTTATGATGTGTTATGTTATGATGTATTATGTTATGATGTGTTATGTTATGATGTGTTATGATGTGTTATGTTATGATGTGTTATGTTATGATGTGTTATGTTATGATGTGTTATGTTATGATGTGTTATGTTATGATGTGTTATGTTATGATGTGTTATGTTATGATGTATTATGATGTATTATGTTATGATGTGTTATGTTATGATGTATTATGTTATGATGTGTTATGTTATGATGTATTATGATGTGTTATGTTATGATGTGTTATGTTATGATGTATTATGTTATGATGTATTATGTTATGATATGATGTGTTATGTTATGTTATGATGTATTATGTTATGATGTATTATGTTATGATGTATTATGATGTGTTATGTTATGATGTGTTATGATGTATTATGTTATGATGTGTTATGATGTATTATGATGTGTTATGTTATGATGTATTATGATGTGTTATGTTATGATGTGTTATGTTATGATGTATTATGTTATGATGTGTTATGATGTATTATGTTATGCTGTGTTATGTTATGATGTGTTATGTTATGATGTATTATGTTATGATGTGTTATGTTTTGATGTATTATGATGTATTATGTTATGATGTGTTATGTTATGATGTATAATGTTATGATGTGCTATGATGTATTATGTTATGATGTGTTATGATGTGTTATGTTATGATGTGTTATGATGTATTATGTTATGATGTGTTATGTTATGATGTGTTATGTTATGATGTATTATGTTATGATGTGTTATGTTATGATGTATTATGTTATGATGTGTTATGTTATGATGTGTTATGATGTATTATGTTATGATGTGTTACGTTATGATGTGTTATGTTATGATGTGTTATGTTATGATGTGTTATGTTATGATGTGTTATGTTATGATGTGTTATGTTATGATGTATTATGTTATGATGTGTTATGATGTATTATGTTATGATGTGTTATGTTATGATGTATTATGTTATGATGTGTTATGTTATGATGTATTATGATGTGTTATGTTATGATGTGTTATGTTATGATGTATTATGTTATGATGTGTGATGTTATGATGTATTATGTTATGATATGATGTGTTATGTTATGTTATGATGTATTATGTTATGATGTATTATGTTATGATGTATTATGATGTGTTATGTTATGATGTGTTATGATGTATTATGTTATGATGTGTTATGATGTATTATGTTATGATGTATTGTGTTATGATGTATTATGTTATGATGTGTTATGTTTTGATGTATTATGTTATGATGTATTATGTTATGATGTGTTATGTTATGATGTGTGATGTTATGATGTATTATGTTATGATATGATGTGTTATGTTATGTTATGATGTATTATGTTATGATGTGTTATGATGTGTTATGATGTGTTATATGTGTTATGTTATGATGTGTTATGATGTGTTATGTTATGATATGTTATGATATGTTATGATGTGTTATGATGTATTATGTTATGATGTGTTATGATGTGTTGTGCTATGATGTGTTATATTATGATGTATTATGTTATGATGTATTATGTTATGATGTATTATGTTATGATGTATTATGATGTGTTATGTTATGATGTATTATGTTATGATGTATTATGTTATGATGTGTTATGTTATGATGTATTATGTTATGATGTATTATGATGTGTTATGTTATGATGTATTATGTTATGATGTGTTATGATGTATTATGTTATGATGTGTTATGATGTATTATGTTATGATGTGTTATGATGTGTTATGATTTATTATGGTTCCTCCGTAGGAAGGGCTGAGTGCAGCGTGGGTGCCCAGGGATAGGCCGTCTGAGGCTGGGGTGCAGAGTGGCCGGTCCCCCCCGGTTATGAACCACACCGAGGGAGGCCTGGTCATCTTCAGCGCCAACTCACACCCCTCCTCCAGGGAGATCAGCAAGAGGATAGGAGAGTCAGTACACACACACACACACACACACACACACACACACACACACACACACACACACACACACACACACACACACACACACACACACACACACACACACACACACACACACACACTCACACTGGCACTTCATTGGTCAGCTCTCCCTGTGCTCTCTTTTCATTGGCTTTGTCTCCCCTGTGCAGGCGTCTGGGGGTGGAGCTTGGGAAGGTGCAGGTGTACCAGGAAGAAAACAGAGGTGAGACTCCTGACCCCTGACTTCTGACTTTCAGACCTCTCTGTCACACGCCATTACCCTCTTCCCCCCCACCCTCTCCTCCATCAGTCTGATCCTCTACTCCACCCCCCACCCTATCCTCCACCCCCCTCACCCTCTCCCCCATCCCCCTCACCCTCTCCTCCATCTCCCCACCCTCTCCTCCATCAGTCTAATCCTCTACTCCACCCCCCCACCCTATCCTCCACCCCCCTCACCCTCTCCCCCATCCCCCTCACCCTCTCCTCCACCCCCCACCCTCTCCCCCTCACCCTCTCCTCCATCTCCCTCACCCTCTCCATACCGTCACCCTCTCCCCCATCCCCCTCACCCTCTCCTCCACCCCCTCACCCCATCCCCCTCACCCTCTCCCCCATCCCCCTCACCCCATCCCCCTCACCCTCTCCTCCGTCCCCCCTCACCCTCTCCTCCATCCCCCTCTCCCTCTCCTCCCTCCCCCTCTCCCTCTCCTCCCTCCCCCTCACCCTCTCCCCCGTCCCCCTCACCCTCTCCTCCATCCCCCTCTCTATCTCCTCCATCCCCCTCTCCCTCTCCTCCATCCCCCTCACCCTCTCCCCCATCCCCCTCACCCCTCTCCCCCATCCCCCTCACCCTCTCCTCCATCCCCCTCACCCTCTCCATCCCCCTCACCCCATCCCCCTCACCCTCTCCTCCATCCCCCTCACCGTCTCCTCCATCCCCCTCACCCTCTCCTCCATCCCCCTCACCCTCTCCTCCATCCCCCTCACCGTCTCCTCCATCCCCCTCACCCTCTCCTCCATCCCCCTCACCCTCTCCCCCATCCCCCTCACGACCAGCACTACGACCAGGAATAGTTTAACAGGTTGATATCCTTGTTGTCTAGTATCCTGAGTGTCCACCCCTTCACTTATCACCCCCCCCCACCACCACCTCTTAGGATGGCGCTGATAGAGATGGCATCGATAGAGATGGCACTGATAGAGATGGTACTGATAGCGATGGCATCGATAGAGATGGCACTGATAGAGATGGTACTGATAGCGATGGCATCGATAGAGATGGTACTGATAGAGATGACACCTATAGAGATGGCACTGATAGAGATGGTACCGATAGAGATGGCACTGATAGAGATGGCATCGATAGAGATGGTACTGATAGAGATGACACCTATAGAGATGGCACTGATAGAGATGGTACTGATAGAGATGGTACTGATAGAGATGGCATCGATAGAGATGGTACTGATAGAGATGACACCTATAGAGATGGCACTGATAGAGATGGTACTGATAGAGATGGCACTGATAGAGATGGTACCGATAGAGATGGTACTGATAGCGATGGCATCGATAGAGATGGTACTGATAGAGATGACACCTATAGAGATGGCACTGATAGAGATGGTACTGATAGAGATGGCACTGATAGAGATGGCAATGATAGAGATGGTACTGATAGAGATGGCATCGATAGAGATGGTACTGATAGAGATGGTACTGATAGAGATGGCACTGATAGAGATGGCATCGATAGAGATGGTACTGATAGAGATGGCACTGATAGAGATGGTACTGATAGAGATGGCACTGATAGAGATGGCACCGATAGAGATGGCACCAATAGAGATGGTACCGGTAGAGATGGCACCGATAGAGATTGCACCGATAGAGATGGCATCAATAGAGATGGTACTGATAGAGATGGTACCGGTAGAGATGGCACCGATAGAGATTGCACCGATAGAGATGGTACCGATAGAGATGGCATCGATAGAGATGGTACTGATAGAGATGGTACTGATAGAGATGGCACTGATAGAGATGGTACTGATAGAGATGGTACTGATAGAGATGGCACTGATAGAGATGGTACTGATAGAGATGGTACCGATAGAGATGGCACCAATAGAGATGGTACCGGTAGAGATGGCACCGATAGAGATTGCACCGATAGAGATGGTACCGATAGAGATGGCATCGATAGAGATGGTACTGATAGAGATGGTACTGATAGAGATGGCACTGATAGAGATGGTACTGATAGAGATGGTACTGATAGAGATGACACCTATAGAGATGGCACTGATAGAGATGGTACTGATAGCGATGGTACCGATAGAGATGGCATCGATAGAGATGGTACTGATAGAGATGGCACTGATAGAGATGGCACTGATAGAGATGGCATCGATAGAGATGGTACTGATAGAGATGGCACTGATAGAGATGGCACTGATAGAGATGGTACTGATAGAGATGGCACTGATAGAGATGGTACTGATAGAGATGGCACTGATAGAGATGGCACCGATAGAGATGGCACCAATAGAGATGGTACCGGTAGAGATGGCACCGATAGAGATTGCACCGATAGAGATGGCACTGATAGAGATGGCACTGATAGAGATGGCACCGATAGAGATGGCATCGATAGAGATGGCACTGATAGAGATGGCATCGATAGAGATGCACCGAGAGAGATGGTACTGATAGAGATGGCACTGATAGAGATGGTACTGATAGAGATGGCACTGATAGAGATGGTACTGATAGAGATGGTGCTGATAGAGATTACACTGATAGAGATGGTACTGATAGAGATGGCACTGATAGAGATGGCACCGATAGAGATTGCACCGATAGAGATGGCACTGATAGAGATGGCACTGATAGAGATGGCACTGATAGAGATGGCATCGATAGAGATGCACCGAGAGAGATGGTACTGATAGAGATGGCACCGATAGAGATGGCATCGATAGAGATGGCATCGATAGAGATGGCACTGATAGAGATGGCATCGATAGAGATGGCATCGATAGAGATGCACCGAGAGAGATGGTACTGATAGAGATGGTACTGATAGAGATGGTACTGATAGAGATGGCACCGAGAGAGATGGTACTGATAGAGATGGCACCGAGAGAGATGGCATCTTTGCTTCTCGTCCTTAAAAGTTTTATTGAAGTTTTATCACATACAACCGGGAAGAGCTATTGGATATCAGAGAGACGTCAATTTACCAGCATAACCAGCACTACGACCAGGAATAAGACCAGCACTACAAACAGGAATACAACCAGCACTACGACCAGGAATAAGACCAGCACTACAAACAGGAATACAACCTGCACTACGACCAGGAATACGACCAGCACTACAACCAGGAATACGACCAGCACTACGACCAGCACTACAACCATCACTACGACCAGTAATACGACCAGCACTACAACCAGGAATACAACCATCACTACGACCATCACTACGACCAGGAATACGACCAGCACTACGACCAGCACTACAACCAGCACTACGACCAGCACTACGACCAGGAATACGACCAGGAATACGACCATCACTACGACCAGTGATACGACCAGCACTACAACCAGGAATACGACCAGGAATACGACCATCACTACGACCAGTAATACAACCAGCACCACGACCAGGAATACAACCAGGAATATGACCAGGAATACAACCATCACTACGACCAGGAATACAACCAGGAATACGACCAGGAGTACGACCAGCACCACGACCAGGAATACGACCAGGAATACGACCATCACTACGACCAGTAATACAACCAGCACTACGACCAGCACTATGACCAGGAATACAACCAGCACTACGACCAGGAATACGACCAGCACTACGACCAGCACTACGAACAGCACTACGACCAGGAATACGACCAGGAATACAACCAGGAATACGACCAGCACTACGACCAGAAATACAACCAGGAATACAACCAGGAATACGACCAGGAATACGACCAACACTACGACCAGGAATAAGACCAGCACTACGACCAGCACTATGACCAGGAATACAACCAGCACTACGACCAGGAATACGACCAGCACTACGACCAGCACTACGAACAGCACTACGACCAGGAATACGACCAGGAATACGACCAGCACTATGACCAGGAATACGACCATCACTACGACCAGGAATACGACCAGCACTACGACCAGGAATACGACCAGCACTACGACCAGCACTACGACCAGCACTACGACCAGGAATACGACCAGCACTACGACCAGGAATACGACCAGCGCTACGACCAGGAATACGACCATCACTATGACCAGCACTACGACCAGGAATACGACCAGCACTACGACCAGGAATACGACCAGCACTACGACCAGGAATACGACCAGCACTACGACCAAGAATACGACCAGGAATACGACCAGCACTACGACCAGCACTACTACCAGCACTACGACCAGCACTACCACCAGGAATATGACCAGCACTACGACCAGGAATACGACCAGCACTACGACCAGGAATACGACCATCACTACGACCAGCACTACGACCAGGAATACAACCAGCACTACGACCAGGAATACGACCATCACTACGACCAGGAATACGACCAGCACTACGACCAGCACTACGACCAGCACTACGACCAGGAATACGACCATCACTACGACCAGTAATACAACCAGGAATACGACCATCACTACGACCAGGAATACAACCAGGAATACGACCATCACTACGACCAGTAATACAACCAGCACTACGACCAGGAATACGACCAGGAATACAACCAGCACTACAACCAGGAATACGAGCATCACTACGACCAGGAATACGACCAGGAATACAACCAGCACTACGACCAGGAATACGACCATCACTACGACCAGGAATACAACCAGGAATACGACCAGGAATACAACCAGCACTACGACCAGGAATACGACCAGCACTACGACCAGGAATACGACCAGGAATACAACCAGCACTACGACCAGGAATACGACCAGGAATACAACCAGCACTACAACCAGGAATACGACCAGCACTACGACCAGGAATACGACCAGGAATACAACCAGCACTACGACCAGGAATACGACCAGGAATACAACCAGCACTACAACCAGGAATACGACCACCACTACGACCAGGAATACGACCATCACTACGACCAGGAATACGACCAGGAATACAACCAGCACTACAACCAGGAATACAACCAGCACTACGACCAGGAATACGACCAGGAATACAACCAGCACTACGACCAGGAATACAACCAGGAATACGACCAGCACTACGACCAGGAATACGACCATCACTACGACCAGTAATACAACCAGGAATATGACCATCACTACGACCAGGAATACGAGCATCACTACGACCAGGAATACAACCAGGAATACAACCAGCACTACGACCAGGAATACGACCATCACTACGACCAGGAATACGACCATCACTACGACCAGGAATACGACCATCACTACGACCAGGCACTACGACCGATAACATCTGATAACCATGTGACCAATAACATCTGATAACCATGTGACCAATAACATCTGATAACCATGTGTATGTGACCAATAACATATGATAACCATGTGACCAATAACATCTGATAACCATGTGTATGTGAACAATAACATTTGATTTGATTTGAACAGAGGGGTAGTGTTTTAATATAGCGCTGTACCAGGGGATGGTCTGGTTAATATAGCACTGTACCAGGGGATGGTCTGGTTAATATAGCTCTGTACCAGGGGATGGTCTGGTTAATATAGCACTGTGCCAGGGGATGGTCTGGTTAATATAGCACTGTGCCAGGGGATGGTCTGGTTAATATAGCATTGTGCCAGGGGATGGTCTGGTTAATATAACACTGTACCAGAGGATGGTCTGGTTAATATAGCACTGTACCAGGGGATGGTCTGGTTAATATAACACTGTACCAGGGGATGGTCTGGTTAATATAGCACTGTACCAGGGGATGGTCTGGTTAATATAGCACTGTACCAGGGGATGGTCTGGTTAATATAGCACTGTGCCAGGGTCATGGTCTGGTTAATATAGCACTGTACCAGGGGATGGTCTGGTTAATATAGCACTGTACCAGGGGATGGTCTGGTTAATATAGCACTGTACCAGGGGATGGTCTGGTTAATATAGCACTGTACCAGGGGATGGTCTGGTTAATATAGCACTGTACCAGGGGATGGTCTGGTTAATATAGCACTGTACCAGGGGATGGTCTGGTTAATATAGCACTGTGCCAGGGGATGGTCTGGTTAATATAGCACTGTACCAGGGGATGGTCTGGTTAATATAGCACTGTACCAGGGGATGGTCTGGTTAATATAGCACTGTACCAGGGGATGGTCTGGTTAATATAGCACTGTGCCAGGTGATGGTCTGGTTAATATAGCAGGGGATGGTCTGGTTAATATAGCACTGTACCAGGGATGGTCTGGTTAATATAGCAGGGGATGGTCTGGTTAATATAGCACTGTACCAGGGGATGGTCTGGTTAATATAGCACTGTGCCAGGGGATGGTCTGGTTAATATAGCACTGTACCAGGGGATGGTCTGGTTAATATAACACTGTACCAGGGGATGGTCTGGTTAATATAACACTGTACCAGGTGATGGTCTGGTTAATATAACACTGTACCAGGGGATGGTCTGGTTAATATAGCACTGTGCCAGGGGATGGTCTGGTTAATATTACACTGTACCAGGGGATGGTCTGGTTAATATAGCACTGTGCCAGGGGATGGTCTGGTTAATATAGCACTGTACCAGGGGATGGTCTGGTTAATATAGCACTGTACCAGGGGATGGTCTGGTTAATATAGCACTGTGTCGGGATGGTCTGGTTAATATAACACTGTACCAGGGGATGGTCTGGTTAATATAGCACTGTACCAGGGGATGGTCTGGTTAATATAGCACTGTACCAGGGGATGGTCTGGTTAATATAGCACTGTACCAGGGGATGGTCTGGTTAATATAGCACTGTGTTTGTGGATGGTCTGGTTAATATAGCAGGGGATGGTCTGGTTAATATAGCACTGTACCAGGGGATGGTCTGGTTAATATAACACTGTACCAGGGGATGGTCTGGTTAATATAACACTGTGCCATGCCAGGGGATGGTCTGGTTAATATAGCACTGTGCCAGGGGATGGTCTGGTTAATATAACACTGTACCAGGGGATGGTCTGGTTAATATAACACTGTGCCAGGGGATGGTCTGGTTAATATAGCACTGTACCAGGGGATGGTCTGGTTAATATAGCACTGTACCAGGGGATGGTCTGGTTAATATAGCACTGCACCAGGGGATGGTCTGGTTAATATAGCACTGTACCAGGGGATGGTCTGGTTAATATAGCACTGTACCAGGGGATGGTCTGGTTAATATAGCACTGTGCCAGGGGATGGTCTGGTTAATATAGCACTGTACCAGGGGATGGTCTGGTTAATATAACACTGTACCAGGGGATGGTCTGGTTAATATAGCACTGTACCAGGGGATGGTCTGGTTAATATAGCACTGTGCCAGGGGATGGTCTGGTTAATATAACACTGTACCAGGGGATGGTCTGGTTAATATAGCACTGTGCCAGGGGATGGTCTGGTTAATATAGCACTGTGCCAGGGGATGGTCTGGTTAATATAGCACTGTGCCAGGGGATGGTCTGGTTAATATAACACTGTACCAGGGGATGGTCTGGTTAATATAGCACTGTACCAGGGGATGGTCTGGTTAATATAACACTGTACCAGGGGATGGTCTGGTTAATATAGCACTGTGCCAGGGGATGGTCTGGTTAATATAGCACTGTGCCAGGGGATGGTCTGGTTAATATAGCACTGTGCCAGGGGATGGTCTGGTTAATATAGCACTGTACCAGGGGATGGTCTGGTTAATATAGCACTGTACCAGGGGATGGTCTGGTTAATATAGCACTGTACCAGGGGATGGTCTGGTTAATATAGCACTGTACCAGGGGATGGTCTGGTTAATATAGCACTGTATCAGGGGATGGTCTGGTTAATATAGCACTGTACCAGGGGATGGTCTGGTTAATATAGCACTGTACCAGGGGATGGTCTGGTTAATATAGCACTGTACCAGGGGATGGTCTGGTTAATATAGCACTGTATCAGGGGATGGTCTGGTTAATATAGCACTGTACCAGGGGATGGTCTGGTTAATATAGCACTGTACCAGGGGATGGTCTGGTTAATATAGCACTGTGTTGGGGATGGTCTGGTTAATATAACACTGTGCCAGGGGATGGTCTGGTTAATATAGCACTGTGTCAGGGGATGGTCTGGTTAATATAGCACTGTACCAGGGGATGGTCTGGTTAATATAGCACTGTACCAGGGGATGGTCTGGTTAATATAACACTGTGTCAGGGGATGGTCTGGTTAATATATCACTGTACCAGGGGATGGTCTGGTTAATATAGCACTGTACCAGGGGATGGTCTGGTTAATATAGCACTGTACCAGGGGATGGTCTGGTTAATATAGCACTGTACCAGGGGATGGTCTGGTTAATATATCACTGTACCAGGGGATGGTCTGGTTAATATAGCACCATGCCAGGGGATGGTCTGGTTAATATAGCACTGTACCAGGGGATGGTCTGGTTAATATAGCGCTGTGCCAGGGGATGGTCTGGTTAATATAGCACTATGCCAGGGGATGGTCTGGTTAATATAGCACTGTACCAGGGGATGGTCTGGTTAATATAGCACTGTGCCAGGGGATGGTCTGGTTAATATAGCACTGTACCAGGGGATGGTCTGGTTAATATAGCACTGTACCAGGGGATGGTCTGGTTAATATAACACTGTGCCAGGGGATGGTCTGGTTAATATAGCACTGTGCCAGGGGATGGTCTGGTTAATATAGCAGGGGATGGTCTGGTTAATATAGCACTGTACCAGGGGATGGTCTGGTTAATATAGCACTGTACCAGGGGATGGTCTGGTTAATATAGCACTGTGCCAGGGGATGGTCTGGTTAATATAGCAGGGGATGGTCTGTGTTAATATAGCACTGTACCAGGGGATGGTCTGGTTAATATAGCACTGTGCCAGGGGATGGTCTGGTTAATATAACACTGTACCAGGGGATGGTCTGGTTAATATAACACTGTGCCAGGGGATGGTCTGGTTAATATAGCACTGTACCAGGGGATGGTCTGGTTAATATAGCTCTGTACCAGGGGATGGTCTGGTTAATATAGCACTGTACCAGGGATGGTCTGGTTAATATAACACTGTACCAGGGGATGGTCTGGTTAATATAGCACTGTACCAGGGATGGTCTGGTTAATATAGCACTGTGCCAGGGGATGGTCTGGTTAATATAGCACTGTACCAGGGGATGGTCTGGTTAATATAGCACTGTGCCAGGGGATGGTCTGGTTAATATAGCACTGTGCCAGGGGATGGTCTGGTTAATATAGCACTGTACCAGGGGATGGTCTGGTTAATATAGCACTGTACCAGGGGATGGTCTGGTTAATATAGCACTGTACCAGGGGATGGTCTGGTTAATATAGCACTGTACCAGGGGATGGTCTGGTTAATATATCACTGTACCAGGGGATGGTCTGGTTAATATAACACTGTACCAGGGGATGGTCTGGTTAATATAGCACTGTGCCAGGGGATGGTCTGGTTAATATAACACTGTACCAGGGGATGGTCTGGTTAATATAGCACTGTACCAGGGGATGGTCTGGTTAATATATCACTGTACCAGGGGATGGTCTGGTTAATATAACACTGTACCAGGGGATGGTCTGGTTAATATAGCACTGTGCCAGGGGATGGTCTGGTTAATATAACACTGTACCAGGGGATGGTCTGGTTAATATAGCACTGTACCAGGGGATGGTCTGGTTAATATAACACTGTACCAGGGGATGGTCTGGTTAATATAGCACTGTACCAGGGGATGGTCTGGTTAATATAGCACTGTGCCAGGGGATTGTCTGGTTAATATAGCACTGTACCAGGGGATGGTCTGGTTAATATAACACTGTACCAGGGGATGGTCTGGTTAATATAACACTGTACCAGGTGATGGTCTGGTTAATATAACACTGTACCAGGGGATGGTCTGGTTAATATAGCACTGTGTCAGGGGATGGTCTGGTTAATATAGCACTGTACCAGGGGATGGTCTGGTTAATATAACACTGTACCAGGGGATGGTCTGGTTAATATAACACTGTACCAGTGGATGGTCTGGTTAATATAGCACTGTACCAGGGGATGGTCTGGTTAATATAGCACTGTGCCAGGGGATGGTCTGGTTAATATAGCACTGTGCCAGGGGATGGTCTGGTTAATATAACACTGTACCAGGGGATGGTCTGGTTAATATAGCACCATACCAGGGGATGGTCTGGTTAATATAACACTGTACCAGGGGATGGTCTGGTTAATATAGCACTGTACCAGGGGATGGTCTGGTTAATATAGCACTGTGCCAGGGGATGGTCTGGTTAATATAGCACTGTACCAGGGGATGGTCTGGTTAATATAGCACTGTGCCAGGGGATGGTCTGGTTAATATAGCACTGTACCAGGGGATGGTCTGGTTAATATAGCACTGTACCAGGGGATGGTCTGGTTAATATAGCACTGTACCAGGGGATGGTCTGGTTAATATAGCACTGTACCAGGGGATGGTCTGGTTAATATAACACTGTACCAGGGGATGGTCTGGTTAATATAGCACCATACCAGGGGATGGTCTGGTTAATATAACACTGTACCAGTGGATGGTCTGGTTAATATAGCACTGTACCAGGGGATGGTCTGGTTAATATAGCACTGTACCAGGGGATGGTCTGGTTAATATAGCACTGTACCAGGGGGTGGTCTGGTTAATATAGCACTGTACCAGGGGATGGTCTGGTTAATATAGCACTGTGCCATTGGATGGTCTGGTTAATATAGCACTGTGCCAGGGGATGGTCTGGTTAATATAGCAATGTGTCAGGGGATGGTCTGGTTAATATAGCACTGTGCCAGGGGATGGTCTGGTTAATATAGCACTGTACCAGGGGATGGTCTGGTTAATATAGCACTGTACCAGGGGATGGTCTGGTTAATATAGCACTGTGTTGGGGATGGTCTGGTTAATATAGCACTGTACCAGGGTATGGTCTGGTTAATATAGCAGGGGATGGTCTGGTTAATATAGCACTGTACCAGGGGATGGTCTGGTTAATATAGCACTGTACCAGGGGATGGTCTGGTTAATATAGCACTGTACCAGGGGATGGTCTGGTTAATATAGCACTGTACCAGGGGATGGTCTGGTTAATATAGCACTGTACCAGGGGATGGTCTGGTTAATATAGCACTGTACCAGGGGATGGTCTGGTTAATATAGCACTGTACCAGGGGATGGTCTGGTTAATATAGCACTGTGTTGGGGATGGTCTGGTTAATATAGCACTGTACCAGGGGATGGTCTGGTTAATATAACACTGTGTTGGGGATGGTCTGGTTAATATAGCACTGTGCCAGGGGATGGTCTGGTTAATATAGCATTATGTCATGCCAGGGGATGGTCTGGTTAATATAGCAATGTGCCAGGGGATGGTCTGGTTAATATAGCACTGTGCCAGGGGATGGTCTGGTTAATATAACACTGTACCAGGGGATGGTCTGGTTAATATAGCACTGTACCAGGGGATGGTCTGGTTAATATAGCACTGTACCAGGGGATGGTCTGGTTAATATAGCACTGTGCCAGGGGATGGTCTGGTTAATATAACACTGTACCAGGGGATGGTCTGGTTAATATAACACTGTACCAGGGGATGGTCTGGTTAATATAACACTGTACCAGGGGATGGTCTGGTTAATATAACACTGTACCAGGGGATGGTCTGGTTAATATAGCACTGTGCCAGGGGATGGTCTGGTTAATATAGCACTGTGCCAGGGGATGGTCTGGTTAATATAGCACTGTGCCAGGGGATGGTCTGGTTAATATAGCAATGTGCCAGGGGATGGTCTGGTTAATATAGCACTGTACCAGGGGATGGTCTGGTTAATATAGCACTGTACCAGGGGATGGTCTGGTTAATATAGCACTGTACCAGGGGATGGTCTGGTTAATATAGCACTGTACCAGGGGATGGCCTGGTTAATATAACACTGTGCCAGGGGATGGCCTGGTTAATATAGCACTGTACCAGGGGATGGTCTGGTTAATATAGCACTGTACCAGGGGATGGTCTGGTTAATATAGCACTGTACCAGGGGATGGTCTGGTTAATATAGCACTGTGCCAGGGGATGGTCTGGTTAATATAGCACTGTACCAGGGGATGGTCTGGTTAATATAGCACTGTACCAGGGGATGGTCTGGTTAATATAGCACTGTACCAGGGGATGGTCTGGTTAATATAACACTGTACCAGGGGATGGTCTGGTTAATATAGCACTGTGCCATGCCAGGGGATGGTCTGGTTAATATAGCACTGTGCCAGGGGATGGTCTGGTTAATATAGCACTGTGCCAGGGGATGGTCTGGTTAATATAGCACTGTGCCAGGGGATGGTCTAGTTAATATAGCACTGTGCCAGGGGATGGTCTGGTTAATATAGCACTGTGCCAGGGGATGGTCTGGTTAATATAGCACTGTGCCAGGGGATGGTCTGGTTAATATAGCACTGTGTCCGGGGATGGTCTGGTTAATATAACACTGTACCAGGGGATGGTCTGGTTAATATAGCACTGTACCAGGGGATGGTCTGGTTAATATAGCACTGTACCAGGGGATGGTCTGGTTAATATAACACTGTACCAGGGGATGGTCTGGTTAATATAGCACTGTACCAGGGGATGGTCTGGTTAATATAGCACTGTACCAGGGGATGGTCTGGTTAATATAACACTGTACCAGGGGATGGTCTGGTTAATATAGCACTGTACCAGGGGATGGTCTGGTTAATATAACACTGTACCAGGGGATGGTCTGGTTAATATAACACTGTGCCAGGGGATGGTCTGGTTAATATAACACTGTACCAGGGGATGGTCTGGTTAATATAGCACTGTGCCAGGGGATGGTCTGGTTAATATAGCACTGTACCAGGGGATGGTCTGGTTAATATAACACTGTACCAGGGGATGGTCTGGTTAATATACCAGGGGATGGTCTGGTTAATATGGCACTGTACCAGGGGATGGTCTGGTTAATATAGCACTGTGCCAGGGGATGGTCTGGTTAATATAGCACTGTACCAGGGGATGGTCTGGTTAATATAACACTGTACCAGGGGATGGTCTGGTTAATATAGCACTGTACCAGGGGATGGTCTGGTTAATATAGCACTGTGCCAGGGGATGGTCTGGTTAATATAGCAGGGGATGGTCTGGTTAATATAGCACTGTACCAGGGGATGGTCTGGTTAATATAGCACTGTACCAGGGGATGGTCTGGTTAATATAGCACTGTACCAGGGGATGGTCTGGTTAATATAGCACTGTGCCAGGGGATGGTCTGGTTAATATAGCAGGGGATGGTCTGGTTAATATAGCACTGTACCAGGGGATGGTCTGGTTAATATAGCACTGTACCAGGGGATGGTCTGGTTAATATAGCACTGTGCCAGGGGATGGTCTGGTTAATATAGCACTGTGCCAGGGGATGGTCTGGTTAATATAGCAGGGGATGGTCTGGTTAATATAGCACTGTACCAGGGGATGGTCTGGTTAATATAGCACTGTACCAGGGGATGGTCTGGTTAATATAGCACTGTGCCAGGGGATGGTCTGGTTAATATAACACTGTGTCAGGGGATGGTCTGGTTAATATAGCACTGTACCAGGGGATGGTCTGGTTAATATAGCACTGTACCAGGGGATGGTCTGGTTAATATAGCACTGTACCAGGGGATGGTCTGGTTAATATAGCACTGTACCAGGGGATGGTCTGGTTAATATAGCACTGTGCCAGGGAATGGTCTGGTTAATATAGCACTGTACCAGGGGATGGTCTGGTTAATATAGCATTGTACCAGGGGATGGTCTGGTTAATATAGCACTGTACCAGGGGATGGTCTGGTTAATATAACACTGTGCCAGGGGATGGTCTGGTTAATATAACACTGTGCCAGGGGATGGTCTGGTTAATATAGCACTGTACCAGGGGATGGTCTGGTTAATATATCACTGTACCAGGGGATGGTCTGGTTAATATAGCACTGTACCAGGGGATGGTCTGGTTAATATAGCACTGTACCAGGGGATGGTCTGGTTAATATAGCACTGTGCCAGGGGATGGTCTGGTTAATATAGCACTGTACCAGGGGATGGTCTGGTTAATATAGCACTGTACCAGGGGATGGTCTGGTTAATATAGCACTGTACCAGGGGATGGTCTGGTTAATATAGCACTGTGTCCGGGGATGGTCTGGTTAATATAGCACTGTGCCAGGGGATGGTCTGGTTAATATAACACTGTGCCAGGGGATGGTCTGGTTAATATAGCACTGTGCCAGGGGATGGTCTGGTTAATATAGCACTGTGCCAGGGGATGGTCTGGTTAATATAGCACTGTGCCAGGGGATGGTCTGATTAATATAGCACTGTACCAGGGGATGGTCTGGTTAATATAGCACTGTGCCAGGGGATGGTCTGGTTAATATAGCACTGTACCAGGGGATGGTCTGGTTAATATAGCACTGTACCAGGGGATGGTCTGGTTAATATAGCACTGTGTTAGTGTGTTAATGGTCTGGTTAATATAGCACTGTACCAGGGGATGGTCTGGTTAATATAGCACTGTACCAGGGGATGGTCTGGTTAATATAGCAGGGGATGGTCTGGTTAATATAACAGGGGATGGTCTGGTTAATATAGCAGGGGATGGTCTGGTTAATATAACACTGTACCAGGGGATGGTCTGGTTAATATAACACTGTGTCAGGGGATGGTCTGGTTAATATAACACTGTGTCAGGGGATGGTCTGGTTAATATAGCACTGTACCAGGGGATGGTCTGGTTAATATAACACTGTACCAGGGGATGGTCTGGTTAATATAGCACTGTACCAGGGGATGGTCTGGTTAATATAGCACTGCACCAGGGGATGGTCTGGTTAATATAGCACTGTACCAGGGGATGGTCTGGTTAATATAGCACTGTACCAGGGGATGGTCTGGTTAATATAGCACTGTACCAGGGGATGGTCTGGTTAATATAACACTGTGCCAGGGGATGGTCTGGTTAATATAACACTGTACCAGGGGATGGTCTGGTTAATATAGCACTGTACCAGGGGATGGTCTGGTTAATATAGCACTGTACCAGGGGATGGTCTGGTTAATATAACACTGTACCAGGGGATGGTCTGGTTAATATAGCACTGTACCAGGGGATGGTCTGGTTAATATAGCACTGTACCAGGGGATGTTCTGGTTAATATAACACTGTACCAGGGGATGGTCTGGTTAATATAGCACTGTACCAGGGGATGGTCTGGTTAATATAACACTGTACCAGGGGATGGTCTGGTTAATATAACACTGTGCCAGGGGATGGTCTGGTTAATATAACACTGTACCAGGGGATGGTCTGGTTAATATAACACTGTACCAGGGGATGGTCTGGTTAATATAACACTGTGCCAGGGGATGGTCTGGTTAATATAACACTGTACCAGGGGATGGTCTGGTTAATATAACACTGTACCAGGGGATGGTCTGGTTAATATACCAGGGGATGGTCTGGTTAATATGGCACTGTACCAGGGGATGGTCTGGTTAATATAGCACTGTGCCAGGGGATGGTCTGGTTAATATAGCACTGTACCAGGGGATGGTCTGGTTAATATAACACTGTACCAGGGGATGGTCTGGTTAATATAGCACTGTACCAGGGGATGGTCTGGTTAATATAGCACTGTGCCAGGGGATGGTCTGGTTAATATAGCAGGGGATGGTCTGGTTAATATAGCACTGTACCAGGGGATGGTCTGGTTAATATAGCACTGTGCCAGGGGATGGTCTGGTTAATATAGCAGGGGATGGTCTGGTTAATATAGCACTGTACCAGGGGATGGTCTGGTTAATATAGCACTGTGCCAGGGGATGGTCTGGTTAATATAGCAGGGGATGGTCTGGTTAATATAGCACTGTACCAGGGGATGGTCTGGTTAATATAGCACTGTACCAGGGGATGGTCTGGTTAATATAGCACTGTGCCAGGGGATGGTCTGGTTAATATAGCACTGTGCCAGGGGATGGTCTGGTTAATATAGCAGGGGATGGTCTGGTTAATATAGCACTGTACCAGGGGATGGTCTGGTTAATATAGCACTGTACCAGGGGATGGTCTGGTTAATATAGCACTGTGCCAGGGGATGGTCTGGTTAATATAACACTGTGTCAGGGGATGGTCTGGTTAATATAGCACTGTACCAGGGGATGGTCTGGTTAATATAGCACTGTACCAGGGGATGGTCTGGTTAATATAGCACTGTACCAGGGGATGGTCTGGTTAATATAGCACTGTACCAGGGGATGGTCTGGTTAATATAGCACTGTGCCAGGGAATGGTCTGGTTAATATAGCACTGTACCAGGGGATGGTCTGGTTAATATAGCATTGTACCAGGGGATGGTCTGGTTAATATAGCACTGTACCAGGGGATGGTCTGGTTAATATAACACTGTGCCAGGGGATGGTCTGGTTAATATAGCACTGTACCAGGGGATGGTCTGGTTAATATAGCACTGTGCCAGGGGATGGTCTGGTTAATATAGCACTGTACCAGGGGATGGTCTGGTTAATATAGCACTGTACCAGGGGATGGTCTGGTTAATATAGCACTGTACCAGGGGATGGTCTGGTTAATATAGCACTGTACCAGGGGATGGTCTGGTTAATATAGCACTGTACCAGGGGATGGTCTGGTTCATATAGCACTGTGCCAGGGGATGGTCTGGTTAATATAGCACTGTACCAGGGGATGGTCTGGTTAATATAGCACTGTGTCAGGGGATGGTCTGGTTAATATATCACTGTACCAGGGGATGGTCTGGTTAATATAGCACTGTACCAGGGGATGGTCTGGTTAATATAGCACTGTACCAGGGGATGGTCTGGTTAATATAGCACTATGCCAGGGGATGGTCTGGTTAATATAACACTGTGCCAGGGGATGGTCTGGTTAATACAGCACCATACCAGGGGATGGTCTGGTTAATATAACACTGTGCCAGGGGATGGTCTGGTTAATATAGCACTGTACCAGGGGATGGTCTGGTTAATATAGCACTGTGCCATGGGATGGTCTGGTTAATATAGCACTGTACCAGGGGATGGTCTGGTTAATATAACACTGTACCAGGGGATGGTCTGGTTAATATAGCACTCTGCCATGCCAGGGGATGGTCTGGTTAATATAGCACTGTGTCAGGGGATGGTCTGGTTAAT
>NW_027016550.1:455812-460812 GCF_036934945.1 Oncorhynchus masou masou | reverse complement strand
TTCAGGGCTTCTTCAACATCCCAGTAGACAACCTGAGAGCTTCTCCCTTCCTACTGCAGTACATACAGGAGGAGGTAGGACTACACTACCCACAACCCCCTCCTACTACAGTACATACAGGAGGAGGTAGGACTACACTACCCACAACCCCTTCCTACTGCAGTACATACAGGAGGAGGTAGGACTGCACTACCCACAACCCCCTCCTATTACAGTACATACAGGAGGAGGTAGGACTACACTACCCACAACCCCCTCCTACTACAGTACATACAGGAGGAGGTAGAGCTACACTACCCACAACCCCCTCCTACTACAGTACATACAGGAGGAGGTAGGACTACACTACCCACAACCCCTCCTACTACAGTACATACAGGAGGAGGTAGGACTACACTACCCACAACCCCCTCCTACTACAGTACATACAGGAGGAGTATGACTACACTACCCACAACCCCCTCCTACTGCAGTACATACAGGAGGAGTATGACTACACTACCCACAACCCCCTCCTACTACAGTACATACAGGAGGAGGTAGGACTACACTACCCACAACCCCCTCCTACTGCAGTACATACAGGAGGAGGTAGGACTACACTACCCACAACCCCCTCCTACTGCAGTACATACAGGAGGAGTATGACTACACTACCCACAACCCCCTCCTACTGCAGTACATACAGGAGGAGTATGACTACACTACCCACAACACCCTCCTACTGCAGTACATACAGGAGGAGGTAGGACTACACTACCCACAACCCCCTCCTACTGCAGTACATACAGGAGGAGGTAGGACTACACTACCCACAACCCCCAATACATACAGGAGGAGGTAGGACTACACAACCCACAACCCCCTCCTACTGCAGTACATACAGGAGGAGGTAGGACTACACTACCCACAACCCCCAGTACATACAGGAGGAGGTAGGACTACACTACCCACAACCCCCAATACATACAGGAGGAGGTAGGACTACACAACCCACAACCCCCTCCTACTACAGTACATACAGGAGGAGGTAGGACTACACTACCCACAACCCCCTCCTACTGCAGTACATACAGTAATAGGAGATGTCGTTTTCTTCTACAGATTCCTGACTATAGAAACGCAGTGATAGTGGCCAAATCTCCAGCCTCAGCCAGAAGGTACTCTACTGTCTGTATTATATAGTTGACTGGAGCTGCTACTGTCTGTATTATATAGTTGACTGGAGCTGCTACTGTCTGTATTATATAGTTGACTGGAGCTGCTACTGTCTGTATTATATAGTTGACTGGAGCTGCTACTGTCTGTATTATATAGTTGACTGTAGCTGCTACTATCTGTATTGTATAGTTGACTGGAGCTGTTACTGTCTGTATTGTATAGTTGACTGTATGTAGCTGCTACTGTCTGTATTGTATAGTTGACTGTAGCTGCTACTGTCTGTATTGTATAGTTGACTGTAGCTGCTACTGTCTGTATTGTATAGTTGACTGTAGCTGCTACTGTCTGTATTATATAGTTGACTGTAGCTGCTACTGTCTGTATTATATAGTTGACTGTAGCTGCTACTGTCTGTATTGTATAGTTGACTGGAGCTGTTACTGTCTGTATTATATAGTTGACTGGAGCTGCTACTGTCTGTATTATATAGTTGACGGGAGCTGCTACTGTCTGTATTATATAGTTGACTGTATGAAGCTGCTACTGTCTGCATTATATAGTTGACTGTACCTGCTACTGTCTGTATTGTATAGTTGACTGTAGCTGTTCCTGTCTGTATTATATAGTTGACTGTTGCTGCTACTGTCTGTATTATATAGTTGACTGTAGCTGCTACTGTCTGTATTGTATAGTTGACTGTAGCTGTTACTGTCTGTATTATATAGTTGACTGGAGCTGCTATTGTCTGTATTGTATAGTTGACTGTAGCTGCTACTGTCTGTATTATATAGTTGACTGTATGAAGCTGCTACTGTCTGCATTATATAGTTGACTGTAGCTGCTACTGTCTGTATTGTATAGTTGACTGTAGCTGTTCCTGTCTGTATTATATAGTTGACTGTTGCTGCTACTGTCTGTATTATATAGTTGACTGTAGCTGCTACTGTCTGTATTGTATAGTTGACTGTATGTAGCTGCTACTGTCTGTATTGTATAGTTGACTGGAGCTGTTACTGTCTGTATTATATAGTTGACTGGAGCTGCTACTGTCTGTATTGTATAGTTGACTGGAGCTGCTACTGTCTGTATTGTATAGTTGACTGTAGCTGCTACTGTCTGTATTATATAGTTGACTGTAGCTGCTACTGTCTGTATTATATAGTTGACTGAAGCTGCTACTGTCTGTATTGTATAGTTGACTGTAGCTGCTACTGTCTGTATTGTATAGTTGACTGTAGCTGCTACTGTCTGTATTATATAGTTGACTGTAGCTGCTACTGTCTGTATTGTATAGTTGACTGTAGCTGCTACTGTCTGTATTATATAGTTGACTGAAGCTGCTACTGTCTGTATTGTATAGTTGACTGTAGCTGCTACTGTCTGTATTATATAGTTGACTGTATGGAGCTGTTCCTGTCTGTATTGTATAGTTGACTGTAGCTGCTACTGTCTGTATTGTATAGTTGACTGTAGCTGTTACTGTCTGTATTATATAGTTGACTGGAGCTGCTACTGTCTGTATTGTATAGTTGACTGGAGCTGCTACTGTCTGTATTGTATAGTTGACTGTAGCTGCTACTGTCTGTATTATATAGTTGACTGTAGCTGCTACTGTCTGTATTGTATAGTTGACTGTAGCTGCTACTGTCTGTATTATATAGTTGACTGTATGGAGCTGTTCCTGTCTGTATTGTATAGTTGACTGTAGCTGCTACTGTCTGTATTGTATAGTTGACTGTAGCTGCTACTGTCTGTATTATATAGTTGACTGTAGCTGTTACTGTCTGTATTGTATAGTTGACTGTAGACAGCAGAACCCAGAAGATGAGGCAGACACAGCAGTACTTAAGACGGTGTATTTAATGAAGAAAAAATCCTAAAAATCCTAAAAATAAAAAATGGCAAATCCAAAAGGTGGAAGGAAAAACACAAAAAAACCTAAAAAGAAACTCACCAAAACTAAACAAAAACAAAAAAAACAGAATACCACAAGAACGTTACCCGGAATCGACAAGAGCACACAGAACACTAGGGCTGGGTGCTAACATACAAACACAGAGCACAGAACTGAGTCTGGGTTAGGGTGGTTCCTCTTTCACTACAGTCTGGGTCAGGGTGGGTCCTCTTTAACTACAGTCTGGGTCAGGGTGGTTCCTCTTTCACTACAGTCTGTGTTAGGGTGGTTCCTCTTTAACTACAGTCTGGGTTAGGGTGGTTCCTCTTTAACTACAGTCTGGGTTAGGGTGGTTCCTCTAACTACAGTCTGGGTCAGGGTGGGTCCTCTAACTACAGTCTGGGTTAGGGTGGTTCCTCTTTAACTACAGTCTGTGTTAGGGTGGTTCCTCTTTAACTACAGTCTGGGTTAGGGTGGTTCCTCTTTAACTACAGTCTGGGTTAGGGTGGGTCCTCTTTAACTACAGTCTGGGTTAGGGTGGGTCCTCTTTAACTACAGTCTGGGTTAGGGTGGTTCCTCTTTCACTACAGTCTGTGTTAGGGTGGTTCCTCTTTAACTACAGTCTGGGTTAGGGTGGTTCCTCTTTCACTACAGTCTGTGTTAGGGTGGTTCCTCTTTAACTACAGTCTGGGTTAGGATGGTTCCTCTTTAACTACAGTCTGGGTTAGGGTGGTTCCTCTTTAACTACAGTCTGGGTTAGGGTGGTTCCTCTTTAACTACAGTCTGTGTTAGGGTGGTTCCTCTTTAACTACAGTCTGGGTTAGGATGGTTCCTCTTTAACTACAGTCTGGGTCAGGGTGGTTCCTCTTTAACTACAGTCTGTGTTAGGGTGGTTCCTCTTTAACTACAGTCTGGGTTAGGATGGTTCCTCTTTAACTACAGTCTGGGTCAGGGTGGTTCCTCTTTCACTACAGTCTGTGTTAGGGTGGTTCCTCTTTCACTACAGTCTGGGTTAGGATGGTTCCTCTTTAACTACAGTCTGGGTTAGGATGGTTCCTCTTTAACTACAGTCTGGGTCAGGGTGGTTCCTCTTTAACTACAGTCTGGGTTAGGATGGTTCCTCTTTAACTACAGTCTGGGTCAGGGTGGTTCCTCTTTAACTACAGTCTGTGTTAGGGTGGTTCCTCTTTAACTACAGTCTGGGTTAGGATGGTTCCTCTTTAACTACAGTCTGGGTCAGGGTGGTTCCTCTTTCACTACAGTCTGTGTTAGGGTGGTTCCTCTTTCACTACAGTCTGGGTTAGGGTGGGTCCTCTTTAACTACAGTCTGGGTTAGGGTGGGTCCTCTAACTACAGTCTGGGTCAGGGTGGGTCCTCTTTAACTACAGTCTGGGTTAGGGGGTTCCTCTTTAACTACAGTCTGGGTTAGGGTGGTTCCTCTTTCACTACAGTCTGGGTTAGGGTAGTCCTCTTTAACTACAGTCTGGGTCAGGGTGGGTCCTCTTTAACTACAGTCTGGGTTAGGGTGGTTCCTCTTTAACTACAGTCTGGGTCAGGGTGGTTCCTCTTTAACTACAGTCTGGGTTTGGGTGGTTCCTCTTTAACTACAGTCTGAGTTAGGGTAGTCCTCTTTAACTACAGTCTGGGTTAGGGTAGTCCTCTTTAACTACAGTCTGGGTTAGGGTAGTCCTCTTTAACTACAGTCTGGGTCAGGGTGGGTCCTCTTTAACTACAGTCTGGGTCAGGGTGGGTCCTCTTTAACTACAGTCTGGGTTAGGGTGGTTCCTCTTTAACTACAGTCTGGGTCAGGGTGGGTCCTCTTTAACCAAGTCTGGGTTAGGGTGGGTCCTCTTTAACTACAGTCTGGGTCAGGGTGGTTCCTCTTTAACTACAGTCTGGGTTAGGGTGGGTCCTCTTTAACTACAGTCTGGGTCAGGGTGGGTCC
>NW_027016550.1:435812-448312 GCF_036934945.1 Oncorhynchus masou masou | reverse complement strand
TTTATTAGTGAAACAAACAACGGAACTATACATGAAATAACTAATAAATACAAAACAACAAACGGAACATGAAACCTATTACAGCCTATCTGGTGAACACTACACAGAGACAGGAACAATCACCCACGAAATACAAAGTGAAACCCTGGCTACCTAAATACGGTTCCCAATCAGAGACAACGAGAATCACCTGACTCTGATTGAGAACCGCCTCAGGCAGCCAAACACACACCCCTAATCAGCTACAACCCCAATAACTAAAAAACCCCACTAAGAATACAACAAACAATAAACCCATGTCACACCATGGCCTGACCAACTAATTAACTAAAACACAAAATACTAAGACCAAGGCATGACAGTTACAATAATAACAATGTTACAATAATAATGTTACAATAATAACATAATGTTACAATAATAATGGTACAATAATAATGTTACAATAATAACATAATGTTACAATAATAACATAATGTTACAATAATAACATAATGTTACAATAATAATGTTACAATAATAATGTAACAATAATAACATAATGTTACAATAATAATGTTACAATAATAATGTTACAATAATAACATAATGTTACAATAATAATGTTACAATAATAATGTTACAATAATAACATAATGTTACAATAATAATATAATGTTACAATAATAACATAATGTTACAATAATAATGGTACAATAATAATGTTACAATAATAACATAATGTTACAATAATAACATAATGTTACAATAATAACATAATGTTACAATAATAATGTTACAATAATAATGTTACAATAATAACATAATGTTACAATAATAATATAATGTTACAATAATAACATAATGTTACAATAATAATGGTACAATAATAATGTTACAATAATAACATAATGTTACAATAATAACATAATGTTACAATAATAACATAATGTTACAATAATAATGTTACAATAATAACATAATGTTACAATAATAATGTTACAAGCTTTTGTATTTATTGTTTTTTCTGCTCTGAATTCAAAATAAAAAGTAACAGAAATGGAAAGTAATCTTGTTGTGATTGGACGAGGAGGAGGAGGAGGAGGAGAGGGAGGGGGGGGAGGAGGAGGAGGAGGAGAGGGAGGGGGAGGAGGAGGAGGAGGAGGAGGAGGAGAGGGAGGGGTGAGGAGGAGGAGGAGGAGGTAGAGGGAGGGGGAGGAGGAGGAGGAGGAGGAGAGGGAGGGGGTGAGGGAGGAGGAAGACTTTATCAACATGCGAACCTACAGCAACGTCCTGATCTGTCTCTGCTACTCTGACATTGTGTTGTTGTGATTTGAGGAAGAAGAGGAGGGTCGTATGAGAACCTACAGCAACGTCCTGATCTGTCTCTGCTACTCTGACATTGTTTTTACAAAATGTTCACATTGCTGAACAACTTTTAGATGTCTGTACCTTAAATCTATCAGTAGCTGCATTGCTGTGTGGAAGTCTATGTAGTGATGAAGTTTTTAATTTAATTTGATCTTGCAACATTTCGGTTACAAATCCACCGCTCTAACCGCTAGGCTACCTGGCTCTAACCACTAGGCTACGTGGCTCTAACCACTAGGCTACCTGGCTCTAACCACTAGGCTACCTGCTCTAACCACTAGGCTACCTGCTCTAACCACTAGGCTACCTGCTCTAAACACTAGGCTACCTGTCTCCAACCACTAGGCTATCTGCTCTAACCACTAGGCTACCTGGCTCTAAACACTAGGCTACTTGCCTCCCAATGCTTAGCCTTACATGATTAGTGCATGAATATGCATAATAATACCTACCATGTGCATCAACATCATAACATTGTTTCTCTGTTATTCTAGAATATTCACACAGGTTGTCATAACAACCTTATTGGAGTATGAAGTTGTGCACTGTTAGTGGAACCTGACCTGGCCTAGACAGAGACAGACCTGACCTGGCCTAGACAGAGACGAACCTGACCTGGCCTAGACAGAGACAGTCCTGACCTGACCTAGACAAACCTGACCTGGCCTATACAGAGACACACCTGACCTGACCTAGACAGAGACAGGCCCCATCTGCAGCCTTAGTGTACCTGGCCTAGACAGAGACAAACCTGACCTGGCCTAGACAGAGACAGACCTGACCTAGACAGAGACAGAACTGACCTGACCTAGACAGAGACAGACCTGACCTGACCTAGACAGAGACAAACCTGACCTGGCCTAGACAGAGACAGACCTGACCTAGACAGAGACAGAACTGACCTGACCTAGACAGAGACAGACCTGACCTGGCCTAGACAAAGACAGACCTGACCTAGACAGAGACAGACCTGACCTGACCTAGACAGAGACAGACCCCATCTCCAGCCTTAGTGTACCTGGCCTAGACAGAGACAAATCTGACCTGGCCTAGACAAAGACAGACCTGACCTGGCCTAGACAGAGACAGACCCCATCTCCAGCCTTAGTGTACCTGGCCTAGACAGAGACAAACCTGACCTGGCCTAGACAGAGACAGACCTGACCTAGACAGAGACAGAACTGACCTGACCTAGACAGAGACAGACCTGACCTGGCCTAGACAGAGACAGACCTGACCTGGCCTAGACAGAGACAGACCTGACCTGGCCTAGACAGAGACAGACCTGACCTGGCCTAGACAGAGACAGACCTGACCTGACCTAGACAGAGACATACCTGACCTGACCTAGACAGAGACAGACCTGACCTGACCTAGACAGAGACAGACCTGACCTGACCTAGACAGAGACAGACCTGACCTGACCTAGACAGAGACAGACCTGACCTGACCTAGACAGAGACAGACCTGACCTGACCTAGACAGAGACAGACCTGACCTGACCTAGACAGAGACAGACCTGACCTGACCTAGGCAGAGACAAACCTGACCTGGCCTAGACAGAGACAGACCTGACCTGGCCTAGACAGAGACAGACCTGACCTGGCCTAGACAGAGACAGACCTGACCTAGACAGAGACAGACCTGACCTAGACAGAGACAGACCTGACCTAGACAGAGACAGACCTGACCTAGACAGAGACAAACCTGACCTGGCCTAGAGAGAGACAGACCTGACCTGGCCTAGACAGAGACAGACCTGGCCTAGACAGAGACAGACCTGACCTGGCCTAGAGAGAGACAGACCTGACCTAGACAGAGACAGACCTGACCTAGACAGAGACAGACCTGACCTGACCTAGACAGATACAAACCTGACCTGGCCTAGACAGAGACAGACCTGACCTGGCCTAGTGTACCTGGCCTAGGCAGAGACAGCCCTGACCTGGCCTAGACAGAGACAGACCTGACCTGACCTAGACAGATACAAACCTGACCTGGCCTAGACAGAGACAGACCTGACCTGGCCTAGTGTACCTGGCCTAGGCAGAGACAGCCCTGACCTGGCCTAGACAGAGACAGACCTGACCTGGCCTAGACAGAGACAGACCTGACCTGGCCTAGACAGAGACAGACCTGACCTAGACAGAGACAGACCTGACCTAGACAGAGACAGACCTGACCTAGACAGAGACAGACCTGACCTAGACAGAGACAAACCTGACCTGGCCTAGAGAGAGACAGACCTGACCTGGCCTAGACAGAGACAGACCTGGCCTAGACAGAGACAGACCTGACCTGGCCTAGACAGAGACAGACCTGACCTAGACAGAGACAGACCTGACCTAGACAGAGACAGACCTGACCTAGACAGAGACAGACCTGACCTGGCCTAGACAGAGACAGACCTGACCTGGCCTAGACAGAGACAGACCTGACCTGGCCTAGACAGAGACAGACCTGACCTGGCCTAGACAGAGACAGACCTGACCTGGCCTAGACAGAGACAGACCTGACCTGGCCTAGACAGAGACAGTCCTGACCTGACCTAGACAGAGACAGACCTGGCCTAGACAGAGACAGACCTGACCTGGCCTAGACAGAGACAGACCTGACCTGGCCTAGACAGAGACAGACCTGGCCTAGACAGAGACAGACCTGACCTGGCCTAGACAGAGACAGACCTGGCCTAGACAGACACAGACCTGACCTGGCCTAGACAGAGACAGCCCTGACTATGGCCTAGACAGAGACAGACCCCATCTGCAGCCTTAGTGTACCTGGCCTAGACAGAGACAGACCTGGCCTGGCCTCGGCAGAGACAGACCTGACCTGGCCTAGTTTACCTGGCCTAGGCAGAGACAGACCTGACCTGGCCTAGACAGAGACAGCCCTGACCTGACCTAGACAGAGACAGACCTGACCTGGCCTAGACAGAGACAGACCTGACCTGGCCTAGACAGAGACAGACCTGACCTGACCTCGACAGGGACAGACCTGACCTGGCCTAGACAGAGACAGACCTGACCTGGCCTAGACAGACACAGACCTGGCCTGGCCTAGACAGAGACAGCCCTGACCTGGCCTAGACAGAGACAGGCCCCATCTCCAGCCTTATTTTACCTGGCCTAGGCAGAGACAGACCTGACCTGACCTAGACAGACACAGACCTGGCCTGGCCTAGACAGAGACAGCCCTGACCTGGCCTAGACAGAGACAGGCCCCATCTCCAGCCTTAGTGTACCTGGCCTAGACAGGCACAGGCCTGGCCTGGCCTAGACAGAGACAGACCTGACCTGGCCCGAGACAGAGACAGACCCCATCTCCAGCCTTAGTGTACCTGGCCTAGACAGGCACAGGCCTGGCCTGGCCTAGACAGGCACAGGCCTGGCCTGGCCTAGACAGAGACAGACCTGACCTGGCCCGAGACAGAGACAAACCCCATCTCCAGCCTTAGTGTACCTGACCTAGACAGAGACAGACCTGACCTGGCCTAGACAGAGACAGACCTGACCTGGCCTAGACAGAGACAGACCTGACCTGAGCTAGGCAGAGACAGCCCTGACTATGGCCTAGACAGCGACAGACCTGACCTGACCTAGACAGAGACAAACCTGACCTGGCCTAGACAGAGACAGACCTGACCTGGCCTAGTGTACCTGGCCTAGGCAGAGACAGCCCTGACCTGGCCTAGACAGAGACAGACCTGACCCGGCCTAGTGTACCTGGCCTAGGCAGAGACAGCCCTGACCTGGCCTAGACAGAGACAGACCTGACCTGACCTAGACAGAGACAGACCTGACCTGAGCTAGGCAGAGACAGCCCTGACCTGGCCTAGACAGAGACAGACCTGACCTGACCTAGACAGAGACAGACCTGACCTGGCCTAGACAGAGACAGACCCCATCTCCAGCCTTAGTGTACCTGGCCTAGACAGAGACAGATCTGACCTGACCTAGACAGAGACAGACCTGACCTGGCCTAGACAGAGACAAACCTGACCTGGCCTAGACAGAGACAGACCTGACCTAGCCTAGTGTACCTGGCCTAGGCAGAGACAGACCTGACCTGGCCTAGACAGAGGCAGACCTGACCTGGCCTAGTTTACCTGGCCTAGACAGAGACAGACCTGACCTGGCCTAGACAGAGACAGACCTGACCTGACCTAGACAGAGACAGACCTGACCTGGCCTAGACAGAGACAGACCCCATCTCCAGCCTTAGTGTACCTGACCTAGACAGAGACAGACCTGACCTGGCCTAGACAGAGACAGACCTGACCTGACCTAGACAGAGACAGACCTGACCTGGCCTAGACAGAGACAGACCTGACCTGACCTAGACAGAGACAGCCCTGACCTGGCCTAGACAGAGACAGACCTGACCTGGCCTAGACAGAGACAAACCTGACCTGACCTAGACAGAGACAGACCTGACCTGACCTAGACAGAGACAGACCTGACCTGACCTAGACAGAGACAAACCTGACCTGGCCTAGACAGAGACAGACCTGACCTGGCCTAGACAGAGACAAACCTGACCTGGCCTAGACAGAGACAGACCTGACCTGACCTAGACAGAGACATACCTGACCTGGCCTAGACAGGCCCCATCTCCAGTCTTAATTCACCTGGCCAAGACATAGACAGACCTGGCAGGGACAGAGACAGGCCCCATCTCCAGCCTTAGTGTACCTGGCCTAGACAGAGACAGACCTGACCTGGCCTAGACAGAGACAGACCTGACCTAGACAGAGACAGACCCCATCTGCAGCCTTAGTGTACCTGGCCAAGACAGAGACAGACCTGGCCTAGACAGAGACAGACCTGACCTGGCCTAGACAGAGACAGACCTGACCTGGCCTAGACAGAGACAGACCTGACCTGGCCTAGACAGAGACAAACCTGACCTGGCCTAGACAGAGACAGACCTGACCTGGCCTAGACAGAGACAAACCTGACCTGGCCTAGACAGAGACAGACCTGACCTAGACAGAGACAGACCCCATCTCCAGCCTTAGTGTACCTGACCTAGACAGAGACAGACCTGGCCTAGACAGAGACAGACCTGACCTGGCCTAGACAGAGACAGACCCATCTCCAGCCTTAGTGTACCTGACCTAGACAGAGACAAACCTGACCTGGCCTAGACAGAGACAGACCTGACCTGACCTAGACAGAGACATACCTGACCTGGCCTAGACAGAGACAGACCCCCATCTCCTGCCTTAGTGTACCTGACCTAGACAGAGACAAACCTGACCTGGCCTAGACAGAGACAGACCTGACCCGGCCTAGTGTACCTGGCCTAGGCAGAGACAGCCCTGACCTGGCCTAGACAGAGACAGACCTGGCCTGGCCTAGACAGAGACAGACCTGGCCTAGACAGAGACAGGCCCCATCTCCAGCCTTAGTGTACCTGGCCTAGACAGAGACAGACCTGACCTGGCCTAGACAGAGACAGACCTGACCTAGACAGAGACAGACCTGACCTAGACAGAGACAGGCCCCATCTCCAGCCTTAGTGTACCTGGCCTAGACAGAGACAGACCTGGCCTAGACAGAGACAGGCCCCATCTCCAGCCTTAGTGTACCTGGCCTAGACAGAGACAGACCTGACCTGGCCTAGACAGAGACAGACCTGGCCTAGACAGAGACAGGCCCCATCTCCAGCCTTAGTGTACCTGGCCTAGACAGAGACAGACCTGACCTGGCCTAGACAGAGACAGACCTGACCTGGCCTAGTGTACCTGGCCTAGGCAGAGACAAACCTGACCTGGCCTAGACAGAGACAGACCTGACCTGGCCTAGACAGAGACAGACCTGACCTGGCCTAGTGTACCTGGCCTAGGCAGAGACAGACCTGACCTGGCCTAGACAGAGACAGACCTGACCTGGCCTAGACAGAGACAGACCTGACCTGGCCTAGACAGAGACAGACCTGACCTGGCCTAGACAGAGACAGACCTGACCTGACCTAGACAGAGACAGACCTGACCTGGCCTAGACAGAGACAGACCTGACCTGGCCTAGACAGAGACAGACCTGACCTGACCTAGACAGAGACAGACCTGACCTGACCTAGACAGAGACAGACCTGACCTGACCTAGACAGAGACAGACCTGGCCTAGACAGAGACAGACCTGACCTGGCCTAGACAGAGACAGACCTGACCTGGCCTAGACAGAGACAGACCTGGCCTAGACAGAGACAGACCTGACCTGGCCTAGACAGAGACAGACCCCATCTCCAGCCTTAGTGTGCCTGACCTAGACAGAGACAAACCTGACCTGGCCTAGACAGAGACAGACCTGACCTGGCCTAGTGTACCTGGCCTAGGCAGAGACAGACCCCATCTCCAGCCTTAGTGTACCTGACCTAGACAGAGACAAACCTGACCTGGCCTAGACAGAGACAGACCTGACCTGGCCTAGTGTACCTGGCCTAGGCAGAGACAGCCCTGACCTGGCCTAGACAGAGACAGACCCCATCTCCAGCCTTAGTGTACCTGACCTAGACAGAGACAGACCTGACCTGGCCTTGTTTACCTGGCCTAGACAGAGACAGACCTGGCCTGGTCTAGACAGAGACAGACCTGACCTGGCCTAGACAGAGACAGACCCCATCTCAAGCCTTAGTGTACCTGACCTAGACAGAGACAGACCTGACCTGGCCTAGACAGATACAGACCTGACCTAGACAGAGACAGACCTGACCTGGCCTAGACAGAGACAAACCTGACCTGGCCTAGAGAGAGACAGACCTGACCTGGCCTAGACAGAGACAGACCTGACCTGGCCTAGAGAGAGACAGACCTGACCTGGCCTAGACAGAGACAAACCTGACCTGGCCTAGAGAGAGACAGCCCTGACCTGGCCTAGACAGAGACAGACCCCATCTCCAGCCTTAGTGTACCTGGCCTAGGCAGAGACAGACCTGACCTGACCTAGACAGAGACAGACCTGACCTGGCCTAGAGAGAGACAGCCCTGACCTGGCCTAGACAGAGACAGACCTGACCTGACAGAGACAGACCTGACCTGGCCTAGACCGAGGCAGACCCCATCTCCAGCCTTAGTGTACCTGGCCTAGACAGAGACAAACCTGGCCTGGTCTAGACAGAGACAGACCTGACCTGACCTAGTGTACCTGGCCTAGGCAGAGACAGACCTGACCTGGCCTAGACAGAGACATACCTGACCTGGCCTAGACAGATACAGACCCCATCTCAAGCCTTAGTGTACCTGACCTAGACAGAGACAGACCTGACCTGGCCTAGACAGATACAGACCTGACCTAGACAGAGACATACCTGACCTGGCCTAGACAGATACAGACCTGACCTGGCCTAGTGTACCTGGCCTAGGCAGAGACAGCCCTGACCTGGCCTAGACAGAGACAGCCCTGACCTGGCCTAGACAGAGACAGACCTGACCTGACCTAGACAGAGACAGACCTGACCTGGCCTAGACAGAGACAGCCCTGACCTGGCCTAGACAGAGACAGACCTGACCTGACCTAGACAGAGACAGCCCTGACCTGGCCTAGACAGAGACAGCCCTGACCTGGCCTAGACAGAGACAGACCTGACCTGACCTAGACAGAGACAGACCTGACCTGGCCTAGACAGAGACAGACCTGACCTGACCTAGACAGAGGCAGACCTGACCTGGCCTAGACAGAGACAGACCTGATCTGGCCTAGACAGAGACAGACCTGATCTGACCTAGACAGAGACAGATCTGACCTGGCCTAGACAGAGACAGACCCCATCTCCAGCCTTAGTGTACCTGGCCTAGGCAGAGACAGACCTGACCTGGCCTAGACAGAGACAAACCTGACCTGGCCTAGACAGAGACAGACCTGACCTGACCTAGACAGAGACATACCTGACCTGGCCTAGACAGATACAGACCTGACCTGGCCAAGACAGAGACATACCTGACCTGGCCTAGACAGATACAGACCTGACCTGGCCTAGTGTACCTGGCCTAGGCAGAGACAGCCCTGACCTGGCCTAGACAGAGACAGCCCTGACCTGGCCTAGACAGAGACAGACCTGACCTGACCTAGACAGAGACAGACCTGACCTGGCCTAGACAGAGACAGCCCTGACCTGGCCTAGACAGAGACAGACCTGACCTGACCTAGACAGAGACAGACCTGACCTGACCTAGACAGAGACAGACCCCATCTCCAGCCTTAGTGTACCTGACCTAGACAGAGACAGACCTGACCTGGCCTAGACAGAGACAGACCTGACCTGGCCTAGTGTACCTGGCCTAGGCAGAGACAGACCCCATCTCCAGCCTTAGTGTACCTGACCTAGACAGAGACAAACCTGACCTGGCCTAGACAGAGACAGACCTGACCTGGCCTAGACAGAGACAGACCTGACCTGGCCTAGACAGAGACAGGCCCCATCTCCAGCCTTAGTGTACCTGGCCTAGACAGAGACAGGCCCCATCTCCAGCCTTCGTGTTCCTGTCTAAGACAGAGACAGGCCCCATCTCCAGCCTTCGTGTTCCTGTCTAAGACAGAGACAGGCCCCATCTCCAGCCTTCGTGTTCCTGTCTAAGACAGAGACACAGTCAGTACCACTGATATCCAGCAGGTGGCAGCAGATCTCCGGTCAACATAATTCCTAACATAGTAACACAATTTTTGTATTTTTTTCACCTTTATTTAACTAGGCAAGTCAGTTAAGAACATATTCTTATATTCAATGATGGCCTAAGAACAGTGGGTTAATTTCCTTGTTCAGAGGCAGAATGACAGATTTGTACTGTAAAGCCCAGTCAAAACTGTTCGCTGCTCTGGCCCCCCAATGGTGGAACAAACTCCCTCACGACGCCAGGACAGCGGAGTCAATCACCACCTTCCGGAGACACCTGAAACCCCACCTCTTCAAGGAATACCTAGGATAGGATAAGTAATCCTTCTCACCCCCCCCCTTAAATGATTTAGATGCACTATTGTAAAGTGGCTGTTCCACTGGATGTCAGTAGGTGAATTCACCAATTTGTAAGTCGCTCTGGATAAGAGCGTCTGCTAAATGACTTGTAAATGAAATGTAAATGTAAATGTCAGCTTGAGGATTTGAACTTGCAATCTTTCGGTTACTAGCCCAACGCTCTAACCACCAGGCTACCCATGATGATGATGGTGATGATGGTGATGGTGATGATGGTGATGATGATGATGGTGATGATGATGTTGATGTTGATGGTGGTGGTGATGATGATGATGATGATGGTGATGGTGATGATGATGATGATGATGATGATGATGATGATGATGGTGATGATGGTGATGGTGATGATGGTGATGATGATGATGGTGATGATGGTGGTGATGATGATGGTGATGATGATGATGATGGTGATGATGATGATGGTGATGATGGTGGTGATGATGATGGTGATGGTGATGATGATGGTGGTGATGATGATGGTGGTGATGATGATGATGGTGATGATGATGGTGGTGATGATGATGGTGATGATGATGATGATGGTGATGATGGTGATGATGATGGTGATGATGGTGATGATGGTGATGGTGATGATGGTGATGATGGTGATGATGATGGTGATGGTGATGATGGTGATGATGATAGTGGTGATGATGATGGTGATGATGATGGTGATGGTGATGATGGTGATGGTGATGATGATGGTGGTGATGATGATGATGATGATGGTGATGATGGTGATGATGGTGATGATGGTGATGATGATGGTGGTGATGATGATGGTGATGATGATAGTGGTGATGATGATGGTGATGATGATGGTGATGGTGATGATGGTGATGGTGATGATGATGGTGGTGATGATGATGATGATGATGGTGATGATGGTGATGATGGTGGTGATGATGATGATGATGATTCACTACATGGCCAGCAGTATGTGGACACGCCTTCAAATGAGTGGATTAAGATATTTCAGCCACTCCCCTTGCTGACGGGTGTCGGACACACAGCCATGCAATCTCCATAGACAAACATTAGCAGTAGAATGGCCTAAACTGAACAGCTTGGTGACTTTCAACATGCCACCTTTCCAACAAAACAGTTCGGAAACATTTCTGCCCTGCTAAAGCTGCCCCCCCCCAACCCCCGGTCAAAATGTGTGTGCTGTTATTGTGGAAAGTGGAAACGTCTAAGAGAAACAACGGCTCAGCCGTGGAATGGTAGGCCACACAAGCTCACAGAACGGGACCGTGGAATGGTAGGCCACACAAGCTCACAGAACGGGACCGTGGAATGGTAGGCCACACAAGCTCACAGAACGGGACCGTGGAATGGTAGGCCACACAAGCTCACAGAACGGGACCGTGGAATGGTAGGCCGCACAAGCTCACAGAACGGGACCGTGGAATGGTAGGCCACACAAGCTCACAGAACGGGACCGTGGAATGGTAGGCCACACAAGCTCACAGAACGGGACCGTGGAATGGTAGGTCACACAAGCTCACAGAACGGGACCGTGGAATGGTAGGCCACACAAGCTCACAGAACGGGACCGTGGAATGGTAGGCCACACAAGCTCACAGAACGGGACCGTGGAATGGTAGGCCACACAAGCTCACAGAACGGGACCGCCGAGTGTGCTGAAGATCCACTGTCCTCGGGTTGCAACACTCAGTACCGAGTTCCAACCTGGAAACAACGTCAGCACATGAACTTGTTTGTTCAACAGGAGCAAACCAAGCGTGGGCTGGAGTGGTGTAAACCAAGTGTGGGCTGGAGTGGTGTAAACCAAGCGTGGGCTGGAGTGGTGTAAACCAAGCTGGAGTGGTGTAAACCAAGCGTGGGCTGGAGTGGTGTATACCAAGCTGGAGTGGTGTAAACCAAGTGTGGGCTGGAGTGGTGTAAACCAAGCGTGGGCTGGAGTGGCGTAAACCAAGCGTGGGCTGGAGTGGTGTAAACCAAGCGTGGGCTGGAGTGGTGTAAACCAAGCGTGGGCTGGAGTGGTGTAAACCAAGCATGGGCTGGAGTGGTGTAAACCAAGCGTGGGCTGGAGTGGTGTATACTAAGCGTGGGCTGGAGTGGTGTATACTAAGCTGGAGTGGTGTATACCAAGTGTGGGCTGGAGTGGTGTAAACCAAGCATGGGCTGGAGTGGTGTAAACCAAGCTGGAGTGG